>NW_008355363.1:566821-574291 GCF_000622305.1 Nannospalax galili | reverse complement strand
ATATATAGCTGTCATATAGGTCTGAGACTGAGTCAGCTCTGAGTCATATCTCCAGCCACTTCATTAACCATTTCATCATTCTGGGCATTCTGGCTTATTCTATATCCTAGATATTATGAATAGAGCACCAGTGAACGTAGATTTGCACACATTTCTGTCATAACATTTGAAGTCTTTTGAGCATATGCCTAAGGATGATATAGGTAGGGCAAAATATATAAATATGGTTTGAAAATTAATACGTTAGGAACTTCCTCTTCATTTTTTTTTAAAAAAATTTCTTGTTACATATTTACTTTCTATAAATATTTGACAATCATAGTTTCAAGTGACAAAGAAAATTATTTTGGGTTTTGAAATATAGTCCTACTGAATTTAAATAATTTGCTATTAAGGAAAAACTTTAAATATTGGGTAATATTCCCATTAGTATATAAACTTCAGATGCTTTTTTGGTGATCTCTTGTAGAGATTTGCATGACAAGTTGTTTTGTTTTAGTTTGTTAAAAAAAACATTTTGAGAGCCAGAGAGATGGCTCATCAAGTGAAAACTCTAGACTCAGTAGCTTGATTACCTCAGCCAGATGCTTTGGCATGCATCTCTAATCCCATCAATGCTATCCTGCGATGGGATGCAGAGACAGGAGAATCAACCAGATGTTCATGGGACAGCTAGCATGGAGAACGTAGCATAGCGCCAGAAACAAGAAAGACCCTGCCTCAACGAGGTGGAAGGCAAGAACCTGACTTACCAAAGTTGTTCTCTAACTTCCACCCATGCCCCGTGGCATGTGCCTTACAGCAACAACCATTTTGAATATATATTGTCAAGTTAATTTCTATGATATACTGTCTATGTGCTTTATCTTGTAAAAGGGATTCTTGCAAATGGACAATCTTGTTTATATAGGTTGAGCTTTTGCTCAGTTACACAGCTGAATTCTGTCATTATTTCAAATATTTTTTAAAGGTATCTAGGGTTCTATAGCAAACAGAAGATTTATCGGAAAAAAATAGCTACTTGATATTTTATTTCCAAAACACATACTGCTTATTTGTGTTTCATTCACTGGCATCATCACGTTGATTTTAGTCATGGAATTGGAAGTACATGAATTTATCTAATTCCTAAAATAAATATAAATTACTGTATTGATTCATCATTAAAATAATATATACTTTATATGCTGTATAAAATTATGACTCTCATAGCCCTTTCTATATATGGATAACCAGAAAATGATATAAATTTTTAATAAATAGTGAAAAAATTTAAAAGTACTTTTAAAAATTAAAAGAGCTTAACTAGGAAATGTTTATTTTTAAACTTCACAAGATTTAAGACGTAATTGTGGTATAATCTTGGAAAAACTAAAAACAAATCAAGTAGCAATTTTAATATTTATGTTTTCACTATTTATATGATTTGTAAACACCAGTATTTCCTTTTAAGTTGTGATAGTATCTGTTTCAAATTTTTATTAAAAGGGGAAAATTTGCCCTGGTTTTTGCAAAAATACTTGTGAGTTGAATCAATATCACCTTATTCCTTTCTTATTAGTTATTCAAATAATTTTGTGAAAGTGTATATTTTTATTCATATTTTTGGTAAAATATTATTGTCTTTGTTCAATGGTGTGAGTCAGCTTCTAATTTTTTATAATATCCTTGGTTAAAATTACAGAAGTAGAGGTTCAATTGTAGATGTGTCACTTAGTACTGGGCATCTCTCAGATATTTATTTTCTGTGTCTGACCAGTTGTGCAATTCTGCAATAGCCTCCATTTGTTGCAAATAAGAGTTTCTTTGATGAGTGGTGTACAGTATGCTTGTCTGTAAATATAAGGATCCATATTTAGCACACAGTAAGAAATTTCATTTGTCTAGAGTTAGGAAAGAGTTAGTACAACTAAGAGTCATGGAACATAGCCGAACAAGGGATAGAGAGAAAACTAATGCATCCCTCAACTCTCACCAGTAATGCTTCCTTGTACAGCAGAGTACCACATGGAAGGCCACAGCTGCCCAAGTTTTAAAGAATAAGATATTACACTGTGTGTATCCCTGGATAGGACTCTAATATTGAACATCACCAACCTACAGCTTGGGGACCATTGAGGATAAGGGGGCAGAAAAATTGTAAGAGCCAGGGCTGGTTCATGAACACAGGCTTTCAGGCCACTGGAAGGTTGCACGTGTGAACTTGTGGAAATGGTGGCATTGAGCTCAGAACGCATGCCAACTCAGTTAAACAAGGGCTCAGAGAGGAGGAGAGAGATGGAATGCAGACTGGCCCTAGACTGAAAGCTGTTGGAGGCTGGTTGCTGCTGGATCGGGGAGAGCTTGCCTTGCACACGATCTCCAGATGCATCCAGTGGACAAATTTGCACTGAAGGGCATCCAGGTGCAAGTTCTTGACTGGCTAGGACTTACCATGTGTGGGTATCTGGGTTTGATTGAGAATTACTGTATGAGAATACAGAAGTTCAATATTTTTTTAAATTACAGAAGTACTTAAATATCATTTTAATTATGTTTTACAAAATTATGTTTCTCTAAAAAGTTATTTAATTTTATGTTGAGCATGATATTTGAAGGCTTTGATTGTGTCATTTGAATCAGATATATTTTTAAAAGTTTATTTATTTGCATTTTAGGTGCATGGGTGTTTTGCCTGCATGTATATAAGTGTTTATATGTCTTTAAATGCTTGAAAAGGCCAAAAGACAGCATCAGATCCTCTGGAACTGGAGTCACAGATGGTTGTTAGCCAGCATGTGAGTGTTGGGAAATGAACCTGAGTCCTCTGCAAGACTAGCCAGTGCCCCTAACCACTGATCAGTCTCTCCAACCCCATGATATACATTATTTTTAAGCAGTAAGAATTACATGAAAATTAATTTTACAGTTAACCAATTCAATATGTCTGTTGATACATGTGTTTACAAGTGTGTACATGTGGTCGCCAGCTGTGGCCGTTTTCCTCCAGCTATAGTCGCTCTCCTGCTCTCTCAGATCCTCCAATCAGTCATCTGGTCTGGTCCCCAGGGCTGATGAGGAGTCTGTGCCAGTGTTGCCACATTCAGACACAGTAGACCAGGTTCAGTGACACAGATCTGCTTTATTGCAGGAAAGTACGGGCTTATATAAGGGCAATAGTCCAATCATAACACAGCATATGGGCTCCCTTATTAGCATGGCAGACTAGTATCCTATTACACTCTAGTGGGCCAGATGCCCTATTAGCATGATAAGTTTCAGTTTCTCTAAGTTTCAGATTCCGGGAAACCATATGACTTACATAGTTTTCTCCCTGATAAGAAACAGGAAACACTGCATTCCAGCATGACAGGTATGTAAGGCAAAAGGCAAAATTAGTCACAAGATTTTCCACAACGTCTCCCCCTATTTTTTCATTTTTAAGAGTGAGGCACAATTCAGAATATACAGCATACTGATATCAGTCCAGGGGCTGTATACGGCAGATTTTTCTGTTGTGCATCAAGGCAAGGTAGAATGGCTTGAGAGGCAAGGGATTGAGTCCTTATTGTGGGCCCCATCCTTCAAGATTGTAGTTTTCTCGAAAGCAGGCTGGGCCAACTCCATGATAACCAGTGGGAGTTGAGGTTCTTTGCCTCAGCATTGTTGTCCCCACCTCAAGGGTCACCCAGCATTATGGACTGTGCCTGTCTTAGGTTGTCCCATCTTTTGAGATCTTACCCATTATTGACTGTCAGCCCTCGAAGGGTGAGTCTCTTGGTATTGTCCAGCAGAGGGAGAGGAAATGTATCAAGCTCTGGCCCATGCAAAGGCCACTTAAGGGGCTAAGAATTCAATAAAATCCAATGGAGAGGGGTCATCCCATCTGGAGTAACAATGGAGATTAGGGAGTGGCAAGTTCTAGGCATCAGTCTCACAGTCTGCCAACAGGAGTCTATATCACAAGGCATTTCCTGTGGCTCCAGCAGTCAGGCTGTTGTCTCAGGTCCATTGCATGGTTGTTCCATAAGACTTTACACCTATGCTCAAGCCTATTTTTCATATCTCTATTATTATACGTTGGTAAGGGCAAAGAACAGCAGGTCCTTGTTTGCAGAGACATGCCTGGCAAGATCTGGAGGCGGGACAACAGCTAACCGAACCAGAGAAATACGAGTTTTAACAAAATTATCAAGACCCTTAACAATGCAGGGTCCAAAAATCAGGAGTTAGCAGTAATGATGGCACACATAATAAGAAACACAGACAAAGGTTGTCCTCTGGATTGAGGACTTAGCTTAGCTAATGTCTGTGTTTGCAGAGAGATGTTTGAAGTCTCCCCAGGTTGGTGGCTTTCGTGGTCTGTGACATTGAATTGGACTCTCAGTGGTTGAGAGGTGTATTGCTTCCTCCAGGATCAAGGCTGCCATCTCTGGGGTCGGTGGTTGTGGAGGGAGGTTTTCTGTCGCAGGCAATTCTGACGTTCTGGGCTGGGATCCAAATGGGGGCTGGAACATTATCTGGAAAGACACAACCATAGCCTCGCCCTTGTGTTAATAATAGGTGTGGACATTTCCATTCACTTGTGAGAGGGTCCTTCCATCTCACCATGGGGGCAGTAGTGGGCTGAGTGAATGCCCCCTAATGCTTTATTACTGGTGGGAGGCCATTGGAGTCAAATTTTAGAAATTTTAATACAAATACAGCTTGTTGTATAACAAAATTGGGGTCCTTGTAGCAGGGGCCTTTATCATTGCCTTCCCCTATTTTCTGTATTTGTTTAATGAGTGTTTGGCAGGAATGTTCAACAATCCCTTGACCCTTGCGTTGCTGGTGGGCCCCTGCTTCTCCGCTGCTTCTCCACTGTGGGTCTCTGCTACCGAGGCTGGCTTGGTCGAGTTTTGCCCCAATTTCACCCGTGCACTCTCTCTCTAAGTTCGGGGCCCGTCAGCTGCCAGGTCACGAGGAGAGGTGCGGGATGGCTAAAGCTGGATTTCCATGAGTCGATGATGGAAGGATAGCGTCCCCCGGGAAGACTGGATCGTAGGCAATAAGACACGGGACTCAGCTTAGTCCGTGTTACAGCTCTTTATTCAGTGACTCAGCTCGGCTCCAAGTCCTGATGATCCAGCTCCAATTATTGAGGAAAAACCAGGACACTTTATACCGTGAGGGTGGTAGTAAAAACCTTAGCTGGTAGGTGCTTTTAGGATGCCCCATTTACATGTGGCAGTAAGCTCCTGCCAGGCTGCCAGACTGCCTAAAAAATCACACAGGAAAGCCTGGCATTTCCAGAGCTGGAGGCCATGTTTCTGCGGCGGCTACTTCAAAAGATGAGTCAGGAAGATGCTGGGAAGACACCCTGCTGAAAAAGAAGTCTCTCCATAAATGCCGAGCCCCTTGGGCTATCCGGACATGGAGAGACTTCGACTTAACACAGCAGGGGTCCCAAACATCTCCCCCTCTTTGATTTAAAAATGGAGAAGTGCCATCACCAGCCCTAAGGGCCAACTCATCTGATCTCGGGAGAATCCAAAGTCTGATAATTGACTATGACCTGTTTTGTAGTGATTTTAGCAAATGGCAGTGATTTGTCAGCAAGGAAATCTTAAAAACAGTGAGCAAGCAATAATACATAATATTATCAGGGGGCAACAAGGGATAGGAGCCATGCAAAGCAAGGGATTGGTAAGCCAATCTTGAAAATAGATTACAAAGTTTTTTGAGAGTGTTAATATTGGTTTCAAAAACATTTGATTCATTGACAAGAAACAGTATTTTTTCTCAATATCATATACCCTCCCCATATAGCAGTTATCAAGTCCAATGTTCTTCTGTTGTGAAGCACAGCCCTGGCAAGAAAGTTCATTTGCTGTTGGAGAGATTCTAGGCTTCAGTCACGGGTGTCATTGCTCGGTCTAGCTTGTCTTGGAGATTTCTCGCCAGACGCTGGGCTTGTAGGTGCTGTCGCCATAGCAACGCCTCCAGCATCCAGTGTAAGTTTGATCTCTATCCATAGCAACGCCTCCAGCATCCAGTGTAAGTTCGATCTCTACCAGCAGGGGAAAGAAGCTCTTTCTCTGCTGGCAGCTCCTGGTTAGAGAAGGGTGGTAACTGGTACTGTTGTCAGTAGAAATCTATTGCTGGATGCACAAAATTAGACATTGGGGTAGGTGGTGAAGGGAAGAAAGTTAGACTTGTTCCAGGATATAGTCGATCTTATTTGGTCCTCTGTCTTTCCTGTAGAGTAATATTATGAGTTAGCACAGACTTGGCTGCAGGTGCAAGCTGTTGAGAGACATGAAAGTTAGCTGTGGGGTACCTAGAGAATGCACCTGAGTAGAATTTTGTTATTACTCTAATATTTCAGCAATTGTCCCATGGATCTGATCTTTTCCTTGAAAAATAGAATCTCTAGAACATGGTACTAGGGAGAGTGGGGGCTGGCTGAAGCGTTGTTGTTGAGCAGGGTGAAAACAGCCATGAGGATGACAGAGAAGGAAGCTCCAGGGAGACATCTGTGGCGGGCAGTTTCCACTAGGTCATGGATCTCTTTCCACGTGATCCAGGGTGGCTCTGGATGTCGTCTCTGCCTCTTTCTTTTCTCCATCTCTGACAGGGTGATGTGAGCCATCTTTTACGTGGGCAGGGAGGTGTCAGACATTTCTAGCTGGAACCCAGATAGGCTTTGGTTGATCCTGTGGGAAAACACAAGCAAATCCTCTCCCTGTGGTCAACAATGGATCTGGTCCTTTCCAGAGTCCATCAAAGGGGTCCCTCCATCTAACCATGATGGTACTGGGTGTGTCTGAGCCCAGTGTCAGGTGATGCGGGGAGCATCTTTCCCTCTATATACATTAAGTACATTAAGGGTAAACAAGGCTAATGTTAATTGAATATTGGGAGAATATGTTGTTTGAGCCTGTCTTTTTAATTGGTCCTTTAAGGTTTTATGTGACCTTTCCACAATGGCTTGCCCCTGTAGGTTGTATGGGATGGCAGTGTGATGGGTGATTTTCCAGGCTTCACAAAAATTTTTAAAGGGGAGCTGGTAAATGCTGGGCCATTATCTGTCTTTAGTTGTGCAGGGAGGCCCATGATGGCAAAGGATAAAAGCATATGATTTATTAGCTTTTTTGAACCTTCACCAGTCTGAGCAGTAGCCCAGAGGAAGTGAGAGTAAGTGTCTATAGTTACAAATACATATTTTTCTCTGCCAAATTGAGGGACAAGAGTTACATCAATCTGCCAAAGGGCATTAGATTTTAATCTTCTAGGGTTTACACCCATTTGTTGTATGGCAGGAGTTTGTATTAATGATGCACAAGAAGAGCAGGTTCTAACAATACACTTGAGCTGCCTGAGAGGGATGTTGGGAAACCTGAGATGAAGCCCTTGAAAATTAATATGAGCGGCATGGTGGAGGTCTTGGGCATCTGTTATGCTGGCAGGGAAAGTTCCAGCGGTGGCTACTTTATCTGCTATGGCATT
>NW_008355363.1:564848-566293 GCF_000622305.1 Nannospalax galili | reverse complement strand
GAGCCATTGTACATCTGATAATGAGAAGGGGATAATAAGAGTATCAGGCTCTTTTCCTATAATCTGTAGAACTCTTTCTCTCCCTTGGCGGACCACGGACGCAAGAGTGTCCACTTCTGTAAGGAAGCGAGGAGCACCCTCTACTGGCGTGTGAAGCCATTCTAGTACTCCTTGTGGCTGATGAATTGCTCCCACCATGGTGGGGGAGGAATTAAAAATTAAGAGTTGGACAGGTAGCTTGGGGTTATATCTGGCTAGTGACGCCTTTTGGAAGTGGTTATTAACTATTTGGAGAGCCCTTTTTGCATCTGGGTTTAGATACCGTCTGGAGGCTGGGTTTTTGTCTCCCTTTAAGAGATCAAAGAGTGGCTGTAATTGACTTGTGGGGATGGAAAGCCAGGGCCTTAGCCAATTAATATTGCCTAGAAAACTCTGAAGTGAATTAAGGGGGAGTGTATGGGGGACATCCAGGACAGATTTGAGGGGCCTAACAGTAGTGGGCGCTATTTCAGTCCCCAGGAAGGTAATGGGGGGGGACTGATTGTATTTTATTTGTTGCTATTACAAAACCTTTTGTCTCTAGGGTGTTTATCATAGCATCTTTTAGGTCTTCTAGAGAGGAATCCTCATCTTGCCAGACCAAGAGGTCATCCATGTAATGATAAACATGTAGCCCCTTTTTTAAGAGGGGTGCTAGTGCATTTTCAACAGCCTCCTGGCATATTGTAGAACTATTTGCCATGCCTTGTGGCAGTACTTGCCATTCATATCGATCAGCTAGACCGGAATTGTTAATTTTTGGAACTGAGAAGGCAAAATGTTGGCAATCATTATTGTGTAAACGGATGGAGAAAAAGCAGTCTTTTATATCTAGGACTAACAGGGGAGTATTAAGGGGGATGGCAGAGACCATGGGCAGGCCTCTTTGGGGTGATCCCCATATTTTCATGGTTTTATTTATGGCTCTGAGGTCCTGCAGCAGTCTCCATGCCCCTGTCTTTTTCTTTATTACAAAGACTGGGGTGTTCCATGGGCTCCTGGAGGGCCTAATGTGACCCACCTGTAGCTGTTCTTTTACAAGTTGTTGTAAAATGAGTAATTTCTCCCTGGGTAACGGCAACTGTTCCACCCAGACTGGTTCATTGGTGATCCAGTCGAGGGAGGGAGTTTGGTAATCAACAGTGGCCCTTAGAATTGGGGGTCCTGTTGTTTTAGGGACCTCATCTGATCATTTATTTTAAGGCATTTCTCTTCAGACCCAGTGGTAAGAATTACATTGAGGTCTTCCAAGATATCTCGTCCTAGGAGGTTTGTAGCTATATCTGCAATTAGAGGTCTTATGGTTCCAACTTCTCCATCAGGGTCCTCCCATTTATAGGAATTTGTAGGGGTGAATGCTTGGGTGGTCCCCTACTCCCATTTGTTGGGGGCTTTGTACTAATTCC
>NW_008355363.1:544698-563567 GCF_000622305.1 Nannospalax galili | reverse complement strand
TAGGTGGGTTTTTTAAGCTATGCTGGATGGCTGCCATTATCGGGAAAAAGGAAGGAGGGAAATTATGCCTTTCTTGGATTTCTTTTTTACGAGCCAGATGCGCAAGAAAGTTCCAGACCTCTGGATCAGATATGTCTGCTGATAGGATCCAGGGTGCGAATTGATACACCTCATTCCAAAATTTTAAGCTTTCCTTTTGGGAGATCTTAAGCCCTCTTGATTTAAGTAAGGCTCTAAGGGAACGAATTTGGAGTTTTCTCTGGTGTGATGTTGAATTCCCCATTATGAAAGGAAGATGTTTAATGTTCCTGGAGCAATCTGACACCAGGGGGCGCTCTGGCAGACAGAAGCCTTAAACTGCAGAAAAAAAAAGTGGGCAGTTTTAAATCTTTCGTTTTGCGAACCACCTTGAACTCCCAGGTGCTCGGCAGGGGCTAGTTAATTTAAATTCTTATCTAACTGGTTTTAGCTGTGGCTTGAATGCCTGGGGGCAGGATAACAGAGCTGACTGGAGAAATCTGCCTGACTCCAAAGCTTACGTAGAGATCCCTGGAACTTTGGGGATTTTTCTAGCAGTTTTCAGATAGAAAAAGTGGGGTGAAGTGATGGTTCCCAAGGGAACATGCCTGAAATTAAAATTTCAGGGGATTCCAGCTGGTTCCCAGCACAGGCCTTCCCTCAAATTTAAGGAACTGGAGGCCGTCCTAATGACTCTTAAGTGGCCGTTGCATCAGCAGATTTTTATATTACAAAGATATATAGATAGAGGTCTTTTGTCTACAACTTTGCAGGCAGTCGGGGTCCATTAGGGGGTCAAAGAGACCTTTAGCTAACATCAGGGAGTAGCCCTGACCAGGAAGCCTCAGTTGTCTCTCTGTCCTTTGCGGTCCGTGAAGACTTTTAGACCAGAAACAAAAGGAGGAAATTAGAAGAGATTTGTATTGCCCTCCTGGTGGGGAGGGATATTCACAAATCCTGCATTTCAGAGGGTGCCAGCTGCTCGCTGGCACAAGGTTCAGAGGCTCTCACGTTGGGTGCCAGATTTGGGGTGCGCAGGGATCCCGGGGCACCAGCTGCTAGCGTGGTGCCGGTCCCCTGCAAGCACCTGGAGGGCGGCGGGTCCCGCAGCACGTCTGTGCTGCGTTGCTGGCGGGCCCCTGCTTCTCCGCTGCTTCTCCACTGTGGGTCTCTGCTACCGAGGCTGGCTCAGTCGAGTTTCGCCCCAATTTCATCTGTGCACTCTCTCTCTAAGTTTGGGGCCCGTCAGCTGCCGGGTCATGAGGAGAGGTGTGGGACGGCTAAAGCTGGATTTCTGTGAGTCGATGATGGAAGGATAGTGCCCCCCAGGAAGACTGGGTCGTAGACAATAAGACACGGGACTCAGCTTAGTCCGTGTTACAGCTCTTTATTCAGTGACTCAGCTCGGCTCCAAGTCTTGGTGATCCAGCTCCAATTATTGAGGAAAAACCAAGACACTTTATACTGTGAGGGTGGTAGTAAAAACCTTAGCTGATAGGTACTTTTAGGATGCCCCATTTACATGTGGCGGTAAGCTCCTGCCAGGCTGCCAGACTGCCTGAAAAATCACACAGGAAAGCCTGGCATTTCCAGAGCCAGAGGCCATGTTTCTGCGGCAGCTACTTCAAAAGACAAGTCAGGAAGATGCCAGGAAAGCATCCTGCTGAAAAAAGGAGTCTCTGCATTTGAATCTGAGCCCATGGGCTTTCCGGACATGAATAGACTACTACTTTACACAGCAGGAGTCCCCAACTTACTCGAGCTTGCCAAAAGGAGAAAAATGAGTGATGGCAATTTGTCATACTTTTTGGGGGTCAAGGCCTCTAGGGAGAGTTCTGGTGGGTTGTAATGGTCTCAGTGGTAGAAGAGGGGCACAAGAGCATCAGGCATGGACCAAATGCTTGTAACTCTGAATTGGTAGAGTGGGAAGAAGCCTATGTATAGCTTGGGAAGAAAGATGAAAATGGGCATGTAAGTCTCTAGCTTGTTGAATTATGGTGGAGCCTAGGGTGGCGCTCAGGACCAGTTTGTCAATGGCAACATTGCCTTCTACCAGAAGCCCCAGGAGATTGTTATGAGAGCACAAGTGTTGAATATACCAAGTGGCAGAGCACTGCTCGAGTAATAGTTGTAATGAGGAGAGCAACAAATCAAGGGGACTCTGGCAGAGTCAGAAAGCTGCAAAGGCCAGATGTTGTCGAGTCTGAACTACATAAGCACTGTGAAAAAAATATTACAGGGCGTTGGAGGGAGATCCTGAAGGACCTATAACATGGCTGAGCCCTCTCCGAGCTATACAGATCCCTGGAAAAGGAAAACCTTATGTGAGGAGAGTTGTCATTCCTGGTAAATTACATAACCAAATTTTCATTTACTAGAATCAGTAAAGATTAGGGGTGCCTTAGGAAGAGGGTTACTCTTTGGGAATGCCTAGGGAAATAGGGACAGGGGAAGCTGTCTTATTCCTTGAAGGAGTTCATGTTTAAGATAATGATTGTCATATTTCCACTGATAGACTAGTAGGAGAGTTTGGAAGCCAGGGTTGTCAAGGAACAATGACTGGGGCATGTGAAGTGGAAGGAGATGAACCAACGATTCAGGTTTGGGGCCATACAGAAAGTGGGAGGTGTGGACAAGTTTAAGGGCTAGCATAGCCCATGCCTCAATAGCTGGGGTGACCATGTGAAGTTGACTCCATGAAGAGTGGACACGTATCAGGGGGCCCTGGGTCTGCCAGAGAGCTACCAAAAGGGTGTTTTTAGTAGGAATAACTAGTGCTTGGATGGGCAACTTTGGCTGTATCCTATTTACAAATGCTTGGGACAGGTGAGAATTGATTGTTGTGACAACATGTTGTGCCTCCGGAGAGAACTTGCAGGGAATGGAGACCATATCAGTACCCCGCAAGAGGTCAAAGAGCAATGTAAACACTTCTGTGGACATGGGTAAGAAGGCCCATATCCAATTGATGTTGTCACAGAGGGTCTGCGCCTCTGAAAGGGTAACCTCATCTGGTAAGGTAAGAACAGGAGCTATGGGCCAGATGACATCTTGATAGAGTGGCACAAAAAGGTATAAGGGGCATGTAACTGTATTTTATCTGTTGCAATAGTAAGACCTAATGCTTGGAGGTTTGTTTTGAGTTTTTGAAAACTCCTTGTAATACCTTAGGATCCTTATGGGCGATAAGAATGTCATCCATATAATGTAAAATATAAACCTCAGTAAGCAAAGGTAGGTCTGCAGGCATGGGTCACATAATATTGGCAGATAGTGGGACTGTTTTTCATGCCCCTGAGGAAAACCTTCCATTGATAGCATTGAACTGGAAGGTTATGGTTAGTGGCAGGGATAGAGAAGGCAAAATAGGGCTTATCATCATCATGAAGAGGAATAGAGAAGAAATACTCCTTAAAATCTATTATAATAATTGTGCATTCTTTGGGAATATTAGTAGGGTGAGGCAGTCCCAGTTGAAGGTTCCCTAAAGGCTTCATATGCTCACTAACAGACCTTAAATCATGTAAAAGTCTCCATTTTCCTGATTTCTTTTGTATTACAAAAATGAGAGAATTATGAGGACTAAGTGAGTGCTCGATATAACCCAAGGATAATTGTTCCTGGACCAAAGAGATCAAGTGAGTTAATTTATGCAAAGGAAGATGCCACTGCTCCACCCATATGGGAGCTTTAGTGTCCCATGTTAGTTTGATGGGGAGGATGGCTTGGGCAGCAGAGCAGTGGCCATTAGAATTGGGAGTGAAGGTGGGGAGCATTACCTAATCACTGGTCTACAATGTGGTTGTCATAAAAGGCTTTGTCATTTGTAGTTAAAATAGCTTCCATGTCACGAAGGATATCTATCCCCCATAAATTATGGGGAAGCCCTGCAGCTAAGAGCGGCCTAACAGCTCCTGTGTTGCTGCTCAGATCAATCCAGATTACCAGATGTTGGACCTGTTGGGTGTTCTGTAAACCCCCAACTCCTTTTATGGGGGTCCAGGTTTGCAGTGCCAATGAGACAATGCTTCCCCTTGTCTGATTACAGTAATATTGGCCCCTGTATCAATTAGGCCCTTAAACTTATGGCCATCTAGGGAAAGTTGCATCCTAGGCTTATGTAAATCAATAAGTATCGTCCAATGGATGTGGGGGTGTATTCCCTTACTTCCTCTATTTGGGGCAGGACTGAGAGGTGCCCCATTGCCCATTTAAAGGCACCTTTTGTATGGGTTTACCATCTGCATCCACCGTAGATCTGCATTCTCTTGCTCAATGAAAGCCTTTGTAGGTTTTATTGTATTTTGAAGGGGGAACCTGGCTCCTTTTGGCCTCTTTCATAAACTTATTAGGACAGGTACGTGACCAACAGCCCTGTCCCCTGCAGGCCCAAAATTTGCCTTTGTCCATCTCGGCCTGAGGCTGATGAGCAGCCAGTGCCTTAGCAAGGGCTGCGGCATGCATGGGCCCAAGTGTTCCCCACATCTCGGAATGCCAGAATCCATTCAGAGACATCCTTGTGTCTAACGGGTCCTATGGGAAGGTGACACTCTATAGAGCAGCCTTCATATACAAGATCCTTGAACAAGGCATCGGCAGCTCCCTGATGACTGATCTTTCTATTTATACTTTGTTGATATCTCTCAAAAAAAATCACAGAAAGACTCACCAGGTTTTGTATCAGTTTGGTTAATTTGGTATCACCGTGAGTCAGCATACTTCGAAAAGCACAAAGCATGAAAACCGTACTTGTTCAAAGTAGCAGGGATGTCCCTGTGCCTGAGCTTGGGGGTTCTCGAAATTGCCATGTCCTACTAGAGCATCAATTCCAATGTTTTTTGACATTGGCATTTCTATTGTGCTCTGCATGTTGTTCACATTCATCTTGGTAAGCAGCATTCCATAAAAGAAAGTCACCTCCCTGTAAGCAGGCACTGGCGATATTCTGACAATCATAGGGGGTATTGGCCAAATGACTGATTATATCTAATAACTGACCAAACCAGGGGGAGTGAATGCCATCCTCAACTGCTGCCTTACGCAGCTTCCTTAAGGTATCATGAGAATACGTATTCCAGACATTGGGGTTCTGTTATCCCTGATTGACAGTAACTGGAAAGAACAGTGGAAAATCTCCCATTGTATCATAGAAGAGGGGCCTAGGCAGGAGGGGCTTCCAGTCCTCCTCTGGGAGGGAGAGGTAGATGGACTGAGGAGAAACTTCCTTAAAGCTAGTGCAAGATGGCGGAAAGTAGCCATCGACCTGTAATGGCAGAGCAGAGGCTGCCTTAACTTCCTGTTTTTCATCAAAGCCAATACAAGATGGCGGAGGGTAGCCACCGCCCCGTAATGCTGGGGCAGGAGCGATCTTGACTTCCTGTTTACCATCAGGGGATCTCTCAAACACCTATTCCTCATTTTTCATATCATCATTAACAGTCATTGTTTCATGAGAACAAGAATCTGTTAGTTTTGTATTAAGTGGAAATGCCTGGGACAGGCTGTCCCTAGCGTCCTGTTGTTGTATTTGCTCATCCATCTCTTTAATAGGAGATTGTCCTGTTCAGGGGCTTCAGGGTGAACCCCCAAAGGAAGGCCGAAATGGCTGTCACAATGGGGTAGAACAGCCCAGACTGTGGGCATCCCTCCCCGACTGCTCTATGCCAGGCCAAGAATAAAATGCAAGTTCAGGATCCCAGCAACAAGAATCTGTAAAGAAGGGGCAAGAGCTAGTGCTTCATCTAAAATTTTAGTTCCATCCTTTTGTTACCCTAATACACCTACTCCTGAGGAGACAAACCAGTGCAGCAGTGCAGGGGCCGGCACCAGTTGGATGACTATTCCCCATACCGGAGGTCACTCACCTGCAAGACGTATGCAAAGGGACTCAGGAACCGTTCAAGGAGACAATTGGTGAAGACAGGAGCAGCCCACCCAACCGAAGATCGTGAGCCAGAAGAAAAAGAAGAACAAAACGAAAGCGGTGAGCAACCACAGAAACAGCACCAAGAATGGGGGCATTGGGAGCCCAAGGTGTTACTGCTCAGAGGATTACAGCTCTGTGGGGACGGGGTCTCAGTGCCACATTTGGGTGCCAGATGTGGTCGCCAGCTGTGGCTGCTCTCCTCTGGCTATGGTCGCTCTCCTGCTCTCTCAGTTCCTCCAATCAGTTGTCCGGTCCTGACCCCAGGGCTGTTGAGGAGTCTGCGCCAGCATCGCCACATTCAGACAGAGGAGACCAGGTTCAGTTTCACAGATCTGCTTTATTGCAGGAAGTATGGGCTTATATAAGCATAATAGTCCAATCGTAACACAGCATACGGAATCCCTTATTAGCATGGCAGACTAGTATCCTATTATAATCTAGTGGGCCAGATGCCCTATTAACATGATAAGTTTCAGTTTCTCTAAGTTTCAGATTCCTGGAAACCATGTGACTTACATAGTTTTCTCTCTGATAAGAAACAGGAAAAACTGCAGCATGATAGGTATGTAAGGCAAAAGGCAAAATCAGTCACAAGATTTTCCACAACATGTACATACACACAAAATTTTAGTTACCTACAGATCCTGTGAAGAATTACTGCATTATCAGGTTAATAGGATGGTCCTATGATTCTTTCACCTCTATATTTCTAGAAGTTTTTAGCTATTTTACTTAATGAAAACATTTTCACTTGTAATAAAATATTTCATGATTTGCTTTAACGTGTTTTTTTCACTTTTATTCTCTTAAGATGTATAATTACATCAATAGATTTTTCTAACACTGAAATATCATTTTACTTTTGAAATGTACCCTGTTTGGCCATAATATAGTATTACTTTTATGTGTTAAGAGTTTATGTTTCTTACCACATAGAAATTTGCATTTCCATTCTTCAGAGATGTTGATAGAATATTTTCCTATTTTGATGTATTTAATTTTACTCTATATGAAGTTTAGCATGTTATCTTAATTATTGTCTTTGCATCCATGGGATTCTCATATATACCCATGATTTCAATTATGATGTGATCACTTTAAACTGTTTTTCAGTCAGATAATTGAGTTCTTATCTGTAGATCCAAATGTGTTAGAAAGAATCAGCCATATTTCTCAAAAGCACTTTAAAATTAACACATTATAAATCAAATATATTTCTTCTCTGTTATGAGTCCTTGCTAGAATAGTCGATAATGCCAGTTTTAACCTGACTCATTTAAGCTCACATAGGCCATTTTGAAGTCACTTTCATATCTTACCAATATCATTCAATTAATATTTGTTATTATTTTTATTGTTGCTCTTATTTTTGTGATTTGATCTAAGATCACATTTTATACTTAAAGATAGGGTCAAATTTGCAATCTTCTTTACTAAGTCTCCCACATTCTGGGATTATGTGTGCAACAGCAGCACTCCTGGGCATATTAAGTTATGGGAGCAAACCATTTCTACCCCTACATATGTCTTGATTATACTCCCTATTCTTTGAATCCATTGTTTTCCCTACTTTAAGCCTTCCTACTGTCTCAGTTTGCCTTTTGAAATGGTCATTTATCTTTGTTGATATGTTTTCACCTTTTCATCATTGAAACTATGACTATAGACTTTTATACTGTTTAAAAATTACATGTATGAATATATGTTTTGATCAAATCCACCCCAAGTACCTCTCTTCCAAATTTTCCATTATTCTCCCTCCCTACTTCAAATATCCTCTTTTAAGACAGCTGAGTTTGATTAGTTCTGCCAGTATTTTAATGGGTATTGGTCATCCATGGGAGCACAGACAACCAACCGAAGCATAAGCATCCTTGAAGAAAATTAACTCTCTCTCCCCACGCAACCATAATTGCCAATAGTTCCTCAGCTAGGCATGGGACTTTGTGAGTCCCTCCACCATCCATGATAGAATTTTGGCTGACTTAATCTTGTGCAGATCTTGGGAAAGCAGCTACAGATGCTGTGTGTTTAAGTGTGCAGTGTTTTGTTCACCAGAAAACAACATTTCGCCCTTGTTACCCACCCTTCATCCTCTGGCTCTTACAATCTTCCACCCCTTTTTCTGAGACAATCCCTGAATCTTGTCCCATTTACCCTTGAGTACCCCTCAGTCTTTTATTCTCTGGACTTTGACAAGTTGTGAGTCTCTGTATTAATCACAATGTACTGCCAACAGGGGCTTCTCTGGCAAAGGCAGAGAGCTGCACTAAGGTATAATGATAACTATTTATGGTGCAGTTTAACAATGGTAGTAAGTTCTCTCCTACATCCTTTGACCTATGCACCCACAGTTTTTTGGCCCAGTTAATAGAAATAACATGAGTTCCATCTTGTGGGACTTAAAAAATCCTGTTATGGTGCTTATCTGCTTAAAGTATTTCAATCCTTTTGCATTGATTTAAGGATGAATGTTAAGCTCTATGATAATGCAAAAAAAAACCTCTTTCTCTTCTATTTCTCAACTCATATTAGTCCTTTCATCCAAGAGTCATAATTGTATTTCTTCTAAGGAACCATCTGTTCTTTATCTGGTTATTTTAACATAAACTCGCTTTCTTCAAACAATGTTCTCTGCCCTTTAACTATACATGACACTAGTGATTCAAGTGTGACATTCTTTTTGGAGTTACTTTGCCATATAATGTGTAAAACTATGCCCTTCCTTTATGTTCTTTCTTTGATAGTTTCTAATATCCAGTATTTGCACACATTTTAAATGCAAAGCTTTTATTTTGACTATATTCTCCAACAAATTGAAATGTTTGAGAATGATTACATTGTGTTTCTATATTTCCAAGCCTGATACACTTTCAAGCCCAAATCACATGATCAAGAAATATAATATTTTTGAGGGGCTGGAGAGATGGCTCAGTGGTTGGGAGCATGGACTGCTCTTGCAAAGGACCCGGGTTTGAGTCCCAGCACCCACATGGTGTAAACAAACCATCCTTAACTCCAGTTTCAGGAGAATCCAAAGCCCTCTTCTGACCTCCATGGCATTGCACGACATGGGTGCACTCACATGCGTGTGGGTAGCACATTCATACACATAAAAAATGAAAATAATAAATAAAATATAAAAATGTAAAAAAAGAGATATTTTTAAATGAATGAAATTTACAAAATTACTATGAGGATTAAACTGTAAGAGAAGAAGGCACCAGAATGAAAATCAGAGGTAATTTTGAGTAACAAGGTGAGAGCCTAGAAAGGAAGCAGATTCTAGAAAAGCATAAAGAATAATGAGAACCATTTATACAACATGAGGTCCTTTATGGAGACCTAAGTTTTCTGAAACACTCATTGAACTCTAATAATTGAGATTAAGCCATTTTCATCTAAAGAGGCTAAGGGGACCCGTCAGTCAAAAATATTTATTTGAGGTCTTAACAATTGTATTTTGCAAGCACATATTCCTGTAGAATCTAGACTGTGTTTTCTGCAGAAAGAATTAGAGTGTCATTTCAGGAGTCAAAGAATATGAACCTTGAGGTTAAATAGGTTGTTTGTGAAGAATAATGACTGGAATATAAGCTTACTTCTTTTTAAAATATTTTATAAATATTTTATTTATTATTTTTATTTTATGTGTATGAGTGTTATGCCTGCATGTAGGTAAGTGCACCCATGTCGTGCAATGCCAGTGGAGGTCAGACAAGGCTGTCGGATCCCCTGGAACTGGAATTACTGACAGTTGTTAGCTGCTATGTGGGTGCTGGGATTTGAACCCAGGTCTTCTGCAAAAACAGTCAGTGTTCTTAACCGCTGAGCCATCTCCCCAGCCCCATAAGTTTACTTCTATAACTCTTTGGACTGACACCATCCACATCAGATCATGCCATCATACTTTTAAGAATTCAATTAATACAATCTGTAGCACGTCCCTTCTCACTAAATACCTTCCTTTTGGTATGTCAGCAGCTTCACAGAGTACTCATCATAGGAAAGACTGAAAGTGAATCAAATATTGCTTTCAGTTTCTTTCACATCCAAAGATCAAGAATTATATTAAACATTTATTGTATCCAAGTCAGTTACTTCATATTAATCATCCTTTCCTCGTATTACTGCAGATAAAACTCTACACACAAGAAAAGTTGGGTTTAAAAAGATTAGTCTGAATGATTGAGATTAGGTTTGTTAACCTGTTTCACGTGGGTTTGAAATCTGTAATGTTCCTACACACTCCCCATGAACCCCATTTTCTTTATCATTCTCGCTCAATCAGTATGATAGCAACAGAAAACATCTTGTCATCTGATTTTATCTATAGTAGTATATGATTGTACACCTTACTTTCGTTTAGTGAAGAGTACCAACTTTTTTTGTAATTTATGATTTTCTAGAAGTATTTAAGTAAGTTCTATTTAGGAAACTTGCATGTCATAATTCAATAATTGCCAAAATATGACTTGGAATTATATCTTAATGATCAAAATAAGTGTAAGAATTTACAAACTAGACAGCTGATCAGGTACTAATTTGAACTCATAGCAATTGTGACAGCATGTACAAGTCTCATGAAAGTTCCAACAGAGAAGTCCTACCATAAATATGATGAAGTGAGTTTGAAACCCTACTGAATCTAAGGAAATTGTGGCAAATGATGACTGCCGGGAGGGGCAGAGACAGTCTCTTTCAAAGATGGGGCTCTTGGTAGGTTAACCAAGCTCCAATGGACAAACCCACATTAAAGGATATTTGGGGACACAATAGATTATATTGGGCAGGTGGCAATAAGGTGGCAATAAGGTGATGACGGGGGACAGGTTCTAAATAACGTCAAATTATACTTTATGAAAATTGCAAAAGTTCAATTATAAAAATAGTTGACAAGCTATACGAATGACCTTCATACTTTTAATTTTTCTCCTTATTCTATGCAAAGAATTAGTTTAAATGTAAATTACCTAGCTTTAATATTTTCCCTTAATGCTCTTTTAAGATAAAACTGTCCAGAATGAGTCTGGTATGTGAGTTTTAAATCCAATTTATTCATTTCCCACATCTTTGCTTTACACAGCTATCGTTCTGATGGCGTGGGAAAGCAGATTTGTTTCACAGGTGTTTGGTTTCCTTTTAGAATAAAGAAACCATATAACCCTTTATGCATTAAGCTATCATTTGTGTGAGGCATTATGTATCAAATACAATTTGAGGGTTTCTGAAGACAATAAGCTTCAATTTGTGGTAGCATCTGGATCTTGTTATTTCAATAGCTTCCTCAGTTGTTAAAATGCTACCTAATATATACCTTCTGTCATGTTAATTGGTTTAGTTGTTTATTGAATGCTATGGTTTCTGGAAGTTTTGCTTTGAATCCATGTGAGAATGACAATTACTTAGAAACTAACAATTACAAAATTTTTAAAGTCTGAGAACAGATGGCTCCTTTGGGTAAAATTTCAACCTCATAATGTGATATTTACATATGCATTTAGCTCATTCTGTCCCAAACTACTTATTTCATTTACACTTATTTACTATTAATATTAAACTATTGCTTTTAATGTCAAGATATTTATTCAACAAAAAATTATGATACAAATGGCCTATAGCATGAAATTCAATATCTATTTAAATATGTAGTTCATTGGCAATAAATACTTAATATTGCTACTCAAACATCACCACCATCTAAGTCCAGTCCTCTTTTCATCCCGTAAAACTGAACCTCTGTATCCATTAAAAGTGACTCCATCCTTTCCCCTCCTCCTCAGTTCCAGCAAGATATTGTTCAGATTTTCTTCTGTGTACTTGAGTGTTCTATATGTCTCGTGTAAGTTAAATTTTATATTTCCAATTTTTTTCCACCCCACACCCAGATAGTACCAATTTTATGGTTACTTATTCTACCAAGCATAATTTCCTCAAGGCACTTCCATTTGGTTTCATGTGCTGCAATTTCTTTCCTTCCATTATTTTTCTCCATCTTTACTTCCATTCTCCCATCAATGGAATCAGTACTTTGTTCACCTCCATGTTTTGACAATTGTGAGCAGTACTGCTATGAGCATGAACATATAGATTTTTGGGTTTCTGCTTTCATTTTCATTGGTTATATATCTACATAGAATTGCTAGATCATGTGAAATTTTTATTCTTAATATTGTGAAGCATGACTATGCTTCAAATTCCCATCAGCAGTGTGCAATGTTTGTTGTTTATTTACATCCTCACCATTACATTTTCAATTTTTTAGAATTATTTATTTAATACACAAATACTTAGAATAAGCATTTCATTACAACAGCATTGACATATTCAATAACAATTTCCAGAGCTAAGATGCATCTCTTTCAAAATTGGCTGTAAATTTTTAGGTTTACAGTTGAATTATTACAGTTATACAATATTGTACTCAGTATAAACCCTATTAAGTCATAACATTAAATGAGGTTTTAATCTTTAAAAAAAATCTCCATTTCATTATTAAGATACACAGTTTCATACAAAAAAATTCATTTTAATGCAATTGACATTAAGTATTTGCACATGCATTTCTAATCTCTATATGTGTGATTATTACTAGTCACAGTCAGTTACTTTCTGAGCTCCTTGGTATCTGAACATGGATATAAAGTCGTCAGGTAGATTTCAGTGGTAATGTTTTTCACATCTACTAATTATTAAGAAGCAAATTTTTGTGCTTTGAAGAAGTATTATTTTATCATTTTTAAAAAAATTTTAATAACTACATGATTAGAAGAAGCATTTCACTACAGCTTTAATATATTCAGTAACACACTCCAGAGCAAGAGTACATCTCTTTCACAAGTGGCTGCAAGTTTCTAGTATCACAGTTGAATTAATACAGTTATACAATATTGAACTCAGTATAAGCCCTGTAAGACATAAAACAGAATGAATTTTTAACCTTTAAAAAAAGATCTCCATTTCATTTTAGAATATATTGTTCCTTGCAGAAAGACTCATTGTTTTTGCTACTAACACTGAGATGTTGATGTATGCATCACTAATCTGTATGTATCTGGTTATTGCTAGTCATAATCGATTGCACTTGGATCCTTGGCACCTGTGTATGTAGTGTGCAATGTTTCTTGTTTATTTCCATCTTCACTATTATACTTTCGGTTTAATTTTTTAAACAATTTTGTTTATTTATTTTATATGAGTTTTGCCTGCATGTTTATAATGCAATGCCCCACAGAGGCCAGAAGAGGGTGTCTGATCCTCTGGAAATAGAGTTATGAACAATGGTTAGCTGTCATGTGGGTGCTGGATCCTCTGGAAGAACAAGGGCAAGTGTTCTTAACTGGGGAGTCATCTCTCCAGCGCCCCCCCTTTTACTTTACTTTTGATTGTCACAATTCCTGTGAGTGTGATGTATGTCTCATTATAAGATTGATTTGCATTCCAGCTTGGGTGAAGGAATATCTTCTCAGGTTCTTTGTGTTTACTTTTGTAGTTTATTTATTTTTATTGATTTTTTGTGCTTTTCATATAGTGCATCTTAATCAAATTTATACCCCCTTCCTCCTTCTCAGGTTCTTATTAAACTTTTGTGTATCTTCTCTAGAGAACTTGCTAGTCAAACCATTTGCCCATTTTAATTAACTGCTCTTTTGTCACTGAGTTTTATGAATTCCTTATACATTTGAGATATTAATTATCCTTTCATTGTAGTAAATTGTGCCCTTCAAAATTAATATTTTGGAGTCCTAGCCCCAAACATGTCTATATTTGGATAAAAGGTTTGTAGATGGTAAAGGTTAAGTGATATTACTAGGCAGTTGTCTGATTCGCTAGTGTTGGTATCTGTGTAAGACAGACTTCATAATACTCTTTCTATTCCTGCCATATTAAGACAAAGAAGGATACTAGTCATCTGCAAGCCAAGCTGAGCGTCTGTGATAGACTCTTTCCAACCTTATCTGGAAATTTTACCTTCCACAATGGGAAAATGCCTTTT
This sequence comes from Nannospalax galili, assembly GCF_000622305.1. Classification (NCBI taxonomy): domain Eukaryota; kingdom Metazoa; phylum Chordata; class Mammalia; order Rodentia; family Spalacidae; genus Nannospalax; species Nannospalax galili. Next base: position 549,627 of record NW_008355363.1, on the reverse strand, counting down.
GTCATTTAAGAAATTCAAGTTGTAGTGTTCTATTATGGCAACATGCTGTATTATGACAATATAACACCTTATCAATTACATTTTCACACAGTCCATTGTTTTTGTTACACAGGTTTTAATTTTGATATAGTACAACTTACCTGTTTTTCTTTTATTTTTTTCTCTATGCTTTTGGTGTCATATCCAAGCAAACTACTAAAAGATCCAATATCATGAGGCTTTCCCTCTATGTTTGCTAAGAAAATGTGAGGGAAAAATAAAGTTCTTCTACAAATTTTACAGTCCTGAGATAAAAATTTAGGTATTTTAGGATCTGGGGAGATAGCTGAGTGCTTGCTTTGCAATCAGGAAGCCCTGATTCAGGGTCCCAGAATCTACATAAAAAAACAGTTGAACGTGGCCATGTGCTAATAATGCCAGCACTGGAGGGAAGGAGAAACACAGATCCCTGTGGCTGATTGGTCAGCCATTCTTGCCCACACTACTAGCACCAGATAAAAAATAAAAGCACCTGTGGAATTTCTCCCAAGGTCATCTTCTAGCATCCATACACACAGACACACAAACACACAGACACACACCACACACAGACACAGACACACACACGAGTTCTATTTTTTGGAGATATTTAAAAAAGAAGCTTGCTTTCATCGTAGAAGAGACTTGGTATCCTTACTGAAAATCATTTTGTGGACTGTCCTTTTAGATTTTGAATTTGATTCTGCTTTTCCATTTCTGTACCTTTATATTAGCATTATATGTTTTTTATTCCTATAGCTTTATAGCAACTTTTGAAATCAGAAGTTGTGTGGTCTCTAAGTTTATTCTTCTTTACCTATATTGCTTTCACTTCTGTATGATCTTCTGGCTGTATATAAACTATGAGAAGCATTTTCTTTCTTCCTTTAAAAATTTATTTATATATTTTTTCTGTGTATGCATGTTTGTACATTAGTTTATGTGCACCATGAGCTTGCAAGTTGCCACAGAGGCCAAAAGAGGTAATTGGATCTTCTGGAGCTCACAATTGGCAATTGTGAGCCACCCAATCTGGGTGCTGGGAAACAAACCTGGGTCCTATGTGAAAGTAGTAAGTGATCCTACCTGCTGAGTCATCTCTCCAACCCAGTGAGATTTATTTTCATATTTTGTAAAAGATGTTGGAATTTTTGTAGGGAGTACATTAAATCTGCATAACATTTTGTATATGGATTTTAATATTGTATCAATAATTCATAAATACTGAGCATTTTTCTATTTGATGTTATCTTATTTAATTTCTTTCATAAATACATGACAGTTTCAAGTGTTGAAATCCTTTGCTTCTTTGGTACATTATTCCTAATATTCTTGTTTATATTATAAATGAAATTATTTCATAAATAATGCTTGCCAAATTTCATTTCTTTGTATCCAGCGATATGACAGATTTTAGGGTAATGATTTTGTACTTTGAAACTGTTGAATTCATTTATTAGTTCCAATAATTTATACATATTATTAAATGAGTTTTCCTTTCTATAATACCAGCTCTTCTACAAGCAGACACTTTTATTTCTTTCCAATCTGAGTTCCTCTTATTTCTTCTGGTTCACTAATTGGTCTGGTTAGCACTTCCAGGGTTATGATGAATGGAAACAACATAAGCAAGTTATAGTGAGCTGGAGTTATGGCTCAGTGGTAGAGAGTATTTGTTTAGTATGCAGAGGTTCTAGGGGAAAAACAGAAACAATATAATAAAAACTAAAACAAAAAAGTGAAGTTTTGTGATTTATGTGTCCTCCATAGTTCTTAAGTTCATGTATTGGAAAATTTAATCTCCAATGTAGCAGAACTGGGAAGTATTACCTAATGTGAGATGTTTGGATTGGAAATGTATAAGTCTGATCACAGAAGATTTTCAAAAAAGGACATTTGATTCTCTCTCTTTCTCTTTTGCTCCCACCCCACTTTCTCCTGACATGTCATTTTTCACATGACACAGGAAAAATGCCCTCACCAGTTTCTAGTATCTTAATCTTAGACTTGCAAACATCTAGCACGAACACAGCAGTCATTTTTATCTTGTTCCTAATCTTAAAAGAAAGTATCCTTTCATTCATATATGGTATTTACTATATAGTTTTCCACAAATCTTATTTTTTGGATGTTTTAATGATGATGTTTACTTAAATTTTGTAAATTTCTTTATCCATAGGTATTAAGTTAATCATATGGATTTTTCATTTTATGTTGTGTTGTTTTAATATTACAGTTGATTAATTTTTCTTTTTGTTTGTTGTGCTAGGGATTGAATTTATGTTCCTTCACTTGAGACAAGTGCTCTATCACAGAGCTAAACCTCTATTCCCTAAGTGTTGTCCATTGATTGACTTTCTTACTGCAAACCTACGTTTCATTCCAGTAATAAATACAAATTTACAATAGTTTATAATCTTTTAGTGTGTTGTTGGATTCTTTTTTTTCTGGTATTCTGTTGAGTATGTGTGCATCAAAAGTTTTATACTATAATTCTCTTGTAATTTTATTACATAAATTTGTTACCATTGTAATGTTGTCCTCAAACTATTGGTTCAGAAATATTCCCTCACTTCAGTTTTTGACAAGAGTATGACAAGTTTATTGTTGATTCATATTGAATAGCTGGTAATATTAGTCAGTGCATCATACTTCTGGGGATTTCTTTTTGAAAAGCTTTTTAGTTAATTACTCAGTGTCATCATTTTTGCATATGTCCAATTTTTCTATTTATTTATGGTTCAGTATTGATATGTGGCATGCTTCTAGAAATTTGCTAATTCCATCTATGTTATAACTGTACTAAGTTTTGTTACAAATACAACAGCCCATTGTGAGAGTATATTCCTGCATTTTTCTACTTTTCCCTTTACCAAATCCTTGTACTATAACTACAATGATTTGTTGTTTTATGTAGTAAATATCTTCCTATATCTAGTGGTGTTTCCCATGATATCTACCATGCTTTCCTTTTTAAAGTCTACCTGGAAATAACTCTTTGGTGTTCTGACATCTATAACCACAATACACTATAGAATAATCTAACCACAGAACACATCCAATGTTCGCTCTCAATAAATACACATCTTTTATTTCCTAATTTAACTTTGATCACAAGAATACTACTTCAGGACAAACGAGACTTAGGCTTTTGAATGAAGCACTGGAAAATGCAGATTTTATAATTTTGTCTGTGTACATGCCAAAATTTTTTATAGTAAGTGCATGCATTTTTCCTGCATAGATGACAACAAATTGTCACATTGATAAAGCATGAGCTACAAAGTTACATTACAAAATCAATAGTCTTATGTCCTTTTTGTTATTTGTATAATTTTATTAGAAACTACCTGTAGCTTTTATAAATATAGACTAATATTTATAACATGATGAATAAACATACTTTTGGATGTGTGAATAATTGTATTTATCTTCTTCAAAGTAGCTTGTGAGTAATGGTACCGATATTCAACTTTGTTAAATGTTGATGGTCATTTTGAACTTTTAATAGACAACTCTAAATAAAGTATCAATTGTTTTACATTAACAAGAACATATAGCAAAAGACATTTACATAGAAAAATTCCATCAAGAAACATGAATTATAAGTCTACTACCCAACGAATTTTAAAATATTTGATCTTTTATGGGGCACCTATAAGCTCATGCAAAGGACCTGGGATTGATTTCTCATAACCAAATGGCAACTCACCGTCATTCTTATCTCCAGTTGCAGGGATTCTGATGTCCTCTTCTAGCCACAGGGTTTACTTATGTACTTGCAGGCAAAACACGCATATACATAAAACCAACATAAAATATTTTTAAAGGTATTTGAAATTTACAAATATTTGTCTGGCTTATGAATTTGTATCATCAAAGCCAACCTGGCCTACATAAAAATTCCAGTCTAGCCAGGGCTTCAAAACGAGACTACCTCAAGAATTAAAAACAGTAATAATTTTCACTTAAGAAAGTATTATCAAACAAGATATTTTGAATTACTACCATTTTATATTTATTATTTTGCATATGACCATGGATATGGATGATATTTTAAAGGAAAAATGGTACAAGTTTTGATGAAAATGACAGAGGGCTTTTTAGAAGAGTCATACGGAACCTTAAAGGCCTTTTGGAAAGGTCGTATGGAAATGTTCTGCAGAATTTCCTTTCAATATATACATATAGAAAATAAAAAAGAGTTTAAATGTAGTTACCCTATAAGAGGGATTCAGTGGCCCAATAGATACCACAGGCTAACAAGTCAAAATGCCAATTCCAGGAATGGACTCTCTCTTTTAGACTGGTTGATCAGAGAGATCACATATATAATACTATCTATTGCCATTGCACCTGGTTAACCACAATAACTTGAACTTCAGCAATACTGAAGACTCTACATATATGAGTTGCAGAGCAAACAAGGATAAATCAGGCTGGTACTGACCTTGAAGTTATATCTCTGCTGACTAGATTTTGTAGTATCTGAAGGTGCTATGCATGTTCCTGACAGAGAAAGGTAATCATGAATCTCACCCAGCTGTGAACCCTGTGAGCTCAGAAACACCTGGCTTGGCAAAATATGTCCAGTGGTTCAATAGTGGCATGAATATTATAGGAGTAAACATCCATCTTCTAATTGGCTGAAAGGTAAGCTTCACAAGATGGAATCTCTACCTGACACTGCTATCAGGGTCCTAGATAGGTTAAAAGGCATAGGGGACAATCAAGTATGTCGTAAGCCGGGACTCTGTCCAGCAGAGTCCCAGAAAGACGACACAGACACCAAGGTGAGGTTCAAGCTTCTGTTTCTCTTGCATCCTTTATTCTCTCTCTTTCATTATCTCATACACTATGATGCTGCTTCTGTTCTATTCTATTCTATTATATCTCTCACTTCATTCTCTC
>NW_008355363.1:542894-544460 GCF_000622305.1 Nannospalax galili | reverse complement strand
GGGCTCACCATACTTCAGAGTTGGGGTAAACAAGCGGGATTCACGAGCCTTGGCAATCAGCCAAGAGTTGGAGTAAACAGCACGAGGTTTGGCAGCCAGCCAGGGCTCCATCTTTGGCTGACTCGGCTGTCTCGCTTCCCACACAAGTATGATCATTCTTTTAAATAGACATAATACTAAAATTGACTCCTAAGGTTGTATCTTTATACCCATAGATTAGTGCATATTGCCAGAGTTGAGATATGCATACAACCCACAGTACATATGACAGCATTCACAAAACCCATGCAATCCAAACCAGACAGAGGGCTAGCATGAATGAGGGAGGTGGCTAGGAAATCCCTGTAGTAGCTGATTGTCTGTTGGCAACTAACTGATAGATGCTGGGAAAGGGAGAGTCGGTTTTCATTACTGATATGATGCCTGGATGGTTGGACAGGCACCAAGAGATAGATCCACACTCAAGAGAACATGGGAAACACAAATTAGATTCAATAGGCTTTTGAAAAATAAGTTAATGATAGATTATATGAAGTTGCATGGGATAAGGTGAGGGTAGAAAGGGAGGAATGGTTCTATGATAAAAATACATTGTATGGAGTTCTTCAATCAATAAAAATACTTTTTAAACTTTCTTTAATGCCTTGAAATTTTTTTATTTGAAATTTTTTGAAATATATTTTTATTAATTTTTTGTGTTTCATACATCTTAATCATATTTAATCACCCTTCCCTATATGCGCCCCCCATATCCTGCCCACAGGACTTCATGCATTTTGTCATACATGTTAAGGCTTATCATGTTAAGTTTGTGCACCCAGTTGTCTCTTGCTGGGAGTTCAATCCACTGGAGCCTGTTAAACCTGTCTAACCTCACTTACAGAAGACCTTACAGAAGACCAACTCTCCCTCACCCAGCAGTGATCAGCTGCCAATTGTTCCTCACCAAATTTGTGACCTCCTTCCCATTTCCCCAGTTCTACATTGTTTTTTTGGTTTGATTAAGTTTGCATGAGTTAAGTACATGCTGTCACCACTGCTGTAATTTCCCAGGAACCTGTAATACTCTTGTTTCCTGTGGTCATATACCTCCTTCCCATGGGTCTTATAATCTTTCAGCCCCTCTTCCACAATGGTCCCTAAGATCTAGATAGGTGAAGTTTAATATAGTAGTCATATCAAGGGACCCGCCCTCTGCAGTTTCTTATTCTCTACAATTTGGCCAGTTGTAGCCTTTTGTATCCATTGCCCTCTGCTGTATACTGAAGTTTCGCTAATGAGGATTGAGAGATACATTAGTATTCTAGCTACCCCTTTTCCCACTATATTCTGAGAGCCTTAGGTTTAGAGAGGTTCCACTGTAGATTTGTCACTTGTGGTTGGGCATCTCACAGACACTTACTCTCTGTGTGTGACCAGTTGTGAAACTGTAATCTCCATCTGTTGCAAAAGAAGCTTCTTTGGTAAGTGGTTACTTGTATACTTGTCTGTAAGTATAAGGATCCATATTTAGCATATAGTAAGAAATTACATTTGTCTAGGGATGTGACAGCCTTAGAGTTTACT
>NW_008355363.1:514884-542536 GCF_000622305.1 Nannospalax galili | reverse complement strand
TTAGAGAGGTTCCATTGTAGATGTGTCACTTAGGGTTGGGCACTTCACAGACACTTAATCTCTGTGTGTGACCAGTTTTGGACTCTGTCATAGCCACCATTTGTTGCAAAAGATGCTTCTTTGATGAGTGGTGACGGGTATACTTGTCTGTAAGTATAAGGATCCATATTTAGCATATAGTAAGAAATTACATTTGTCTAGGGATGTGACAGCCTTAGAGTTTACTCTAAAGTCTATGACCTCTCCAGCCATGTGCATTTCCCGTTGAAGGGGTTTAAGTCCAATTAGGTAGCTGTTGATTAGACACAAGAAAATAGTGCCACTACTGCACCAATATAGTTTGCTGTGCTGGTGATTGTTGTGATTACAGGCTTTAAAGCTCAGGTTGGACCATTGATTGATGTTCTCCTTTAGCAGCTTGCATAGTATCCTTTAGAACTATGAGATCTAATCTTCAGGAAGGAGGTATAAAGTCAGTTCCAGCACCATTATTCCAAGTCCTGTGGCCAAGTATGCCATCTTCAAGTTCTGGGAGATAATCAAGGGCTGTGGTAACAGCCCGTGTAATTTTGAGAGTCTCTTGGACTACCCTGACCAGCAACTTGAAGGGAGGCTTCTCCTGTCTGGTGCTTTTTTTCTTGTTATATAGCCTTAAGCTCTACTGCATTCATGTACAGATATTGTCTGTTTTTTATTTAGTAGGCTATTGAACTGATAAATTGTCCTGTGCTTCTTCATACCACCTAAGTATTATTTATCTCTCCTCCCTCTCTCTCTCTATCCTATTTATTTATGATAAATTTCTATTTTCACTTTATTGCATTTTACTTTCTAAATTGATATAAATATGCTACAAATTAGAAACTGTATAGGATGCAAAAATACTACTAAAAGATATCTTCATATATATAATTTCACAGTTTAAATAAAATGTATTAAACACTTCAAAATGTTTGGCTTTTATGAAAAAGAGTACCAGGGCTTTTGGTTATTTTGGGACTAATTTCAAGGCACAAACAACTTTAAGGTCTATTTTTAGAACAATGGCTATTGTAATTTAGCTGAGTTTTTTAGTCATGCAACTAACTAGCAAACAGTTATAGACCGTATCTCCAGAGATAAAGTCTAAAATTAAAAGCAACATATGCATTCATCTTAACTGGACATCACAAGGAAACATTTTATCAAAACTAGCACAGTTATGGTACAAACAGAAATGTAAAGTGGTCAAGAATGGAAGACACCTTAGAAATAATGCTTAGTTTAATTAAAATAAACTACTACTAAGGGAATTATTTTCTCATGTTTTTGTAAAAATGTTTCCTTTGGCATAAAATATCAGGAAATAATATGCATGTTCTTTATGTTCCTTCTGAGAACAATGCATCTGACCTTAGCTTTCAAGTGTGTTGTGTGTGTAGGTATTCCACGGTCTCCCTACCAAACCAAACCAAACAAAACAAAACAAAACAAAACCCACCACAAGATTCAGGAATTAAATGAAACATGCAAGGCTCAGGAATTAAACATAACATTCAAATCTCAGGAAGCTCCTGAAACTTCAAATGACCTTCTTCAAGGTTGTATAAGCCATAACAGTTTCTGGGTGGAGGAGATTCTCCACCTTGCTAAGTTGTGTGTAAATTATGCAAAGGAACTTAGCTTTCTTGAGTCATCAAGGATGCAGTGGTAGATATTTTGGTGATGCAGCCACCTTTGAGTCACCTATGATCCTGTAAGTAACACCTCACTTATACTCCTGTAAGTAATCCAAATAAACTCACTGGATAAATAAGCTAGATTTCGCTGGAATTATTTCTTTGGTCTGTAATCAGTGCCTTATATGGGATGAATACACATTTGTTCTTGTCTCCCAGGAAAAAAAATCACAAAAAACTGAAGGACCCAAACTTCATTTGCTCTGCCATTAACTAGCAATCTCCCTTGAATTCCCCATTGGCTTTTGCATCTCAAATGTTTCAAGTGCCTAAATTTACCCAAACTCCCATAGCAATTATCAAAAGATAAAAGGTAAATAGATAATTCTTACAAGAAAACTAGAAGCTATGTGTTACAGTTCTCCTTACCTGGTTTCTTCTTAAAACTGCTATCCACTATTAATGGACTTTATAGAAGCTGCATCTCTATGGAGTTGTATTTATAGATTCTATGGATTTATTTTAAATTTGTTTTTTCTATTAATAAAATTTCCTCTCTAAGATGACTAATATGCATATTTCTTGAGAAATTTGGTGAAAATACATTTAAAAAGTTACAATTATGAAGTGTTGACAAACAGATAATAAAATAGTTGTGCTACTGAGATATTTTTGCAACTCTAGTAGTGATATAGGATCAAATAACAATGGATTTGATGACATGTATTCATCTTACATGTTTCAGCACATGGAAAATATATCCTTTAAAAATAATATAAAGTTTGAATTTTGTTTTGAAGTTAGTAAACTTTTCCTGCTGTGTGCCCTTCCATCTTCTTACCCTGCTAATCATACATTGAAGACCATAGAGGACCCAGGTCAAAGTGGGCTTATCTTAGGTAGTATAGATGGATATGCAGTGAAGTTTGATCATAATATTTCTTGGTGGTTTTAAATGTACATTTGTTCAGGAATGATAACTTTAAGAAAAAGTGATACTTGGGTTATTCCAGAGCAAATAACCACATATTAAAAAATTCCTTATGCTTAAAATTATAAAATGATATATCTTACTGGCATGAGATTTGAGATGCTTTTCAAAATACTGACTGCAAATACAAAAAGTATTTTGAATTATATGGAACTCTTTCAGTAAGTTATATTGCGTTTTCTAAGCAATAGTACACTTTGGCATCATGTCATTGTACAAGGATAGCAGGGCAATCAGTTGCAAAATCATGTAACCCTTTACAAATGGTTTAAATTATAAATCAATCCTCTCTATACATTTTTAATGTTAAATATTAAATGCTCCAAACTGCTAGCTGTATGAAATGAGCTAATATTTATCTTACGAACACAGAAAATAGAAGATAATTCAGTAAAAATTAAGCAGCGCTTTCTTCTGTGGTTTTTGTATGAGATAATCATAAATTGTATTTTTAATTTGTACCAATTGTACACTTTATTCATTCCAAAGAAGATTCCAGAGTACGTAGGTCCATATATTCATGTGGTAAATGACACATGATGCAAGTTGTACCTGTTTTTTATCTCAAAATCTGCTTTTCTTCACACTGTAGAGCACTGGCTTACCAGAGCATACAAGTACTATTAAGAAGCCAATATGAAGGGAGGTTTCTCTTGTTTGGCACCACTGCTTTTCTTGTTACACAGCTTTCAGGTATGCACATGCACTCATGTTCAGATATATTTTGTGTGCCTCGCAGCAGCTTTTTGACCTAGTACATTGCCCTCTGGTTTTTCACACTACTTAAGCTCTATTTATCTCTCCTATTTCTCTCTTTGTCTAACCTTCCTCCCCAGTTAAAGTACCCCATTTTCCCTTTCATAATGCCTATCTCTTGTTATCCCCCCTCTCTTGACCACCTTCTTCCCCATGGTTCCTTGTTTACTCTTTCCTACCCCTTGCCATTTGAATAACCCCATTTTTCTCATTTCCTCCTTGGTAACATTGATTTCCTACTATCAGTTTTCTCTTGGGCACTTTGCTCCCTTTACCTCATACTGGTTCCTTTACATTTTCCTGGCTCCTGTGGTTATATCAGAATATATACTCACGTATAAGGATTTGGTGTTAAGATCCACAAATGGGAAAAAACGCATCACTTGTTTTTCTGAGTCTGTATTGGTTGACTTAGCATAACAGTTTCTAGTTACAACCTTTTATCTGAAAATTTCATGATTTCTTCTTTCTTTATTTCAGAGTAGCATTCCATTGTGTAAATGGAACACATTTTAATTATCCATTCATCTGTTGAGACACAGTTAAGTTGTTTCCATTTCTTAGTTTTTGTGAAAGAGCAGTCTCAAACATGACTGTGCAACTATCTCTGTAGTAGAATGAATCCTTTGGGTATATGCCAAGGACTGGTATAATCAGATCATATGGTAGATTCATTCTTTAAAGATTTTATATTTTATGTTTATGAGTATATTGTCTCCAAGTATTGTAAGTGCACTAGTGTCATGAGATACCTTTGGAAGTCAGGAGAGGGCATCAGATTCCTCGGGAACTCGTTACAGACAGTTATTAGCCACCATGTTGGTACTGGGAATCGATCCCATCTCCTCTGCAAAAGCAGCCAGTGCACTTAACCTCTAAGACATCTCTCCAGGCCCTCATTTTTAGTTTTGGGTTTTAAAAAAAAATATTTTATTTATTTATTTTTATTAATTTTTTGTGTATTTCATACAGAACAGCTCAAAAACTCTTAATTATCTTTATATCCCTGTCCCCATTGGCACCCTCCCACAACTCTCACACACTGGAGCCCATATACTTGGTCATCCCTCTCAAGGTCCACTGGGTTGTCAGAGTCCCCAGCCATTGCCCAGTGCAAGTCTGTCCACTAAGTCTGGTCAGCCTGTCTAGAGTCCCTTGTTTTAAGAAGATCAGTTCTTCTTCATCTAGCAGCAATCAGTTGTCAACATTCCTTCAGATAAGATTGAGGTCTATTGTTCATTTTCCCAGTTCTATGCTGGGTTATTGTTGCCTGAGTTTGCATGGGACCTGTGTATGCTGGCACCATTGTCATAGAATCATATGAGCTAATACATATAGCTGGAGTGGCCATAGATCTTATAGAAAACCTGAAGACTGCCACATCACTAGATCGATGTGATTTCTTACTATGTGTGTAATATGTGCCCTTATATGTACAGGCAAATATCCCAGTCACCACTCATCAAAGAAGTTCATTTAACACCAGTCAGAGACAAATACCAAGTGCCACCACCACTTACATACAGACATTGTCTATGCATTCATTTCCCAGGCCTAAGTGACATATCTAAAATGTAACTTCTACACTTAAGCCTCACGGAACACAGAACAGGGATAATGAAGAAGACACTAATGAATCTCTCAGACATCAATAATGAAGCGTCAGTGGAGGGCCAGGATCACAAAAGGTCAAAAATGGCCAAAGTATAGAGATCAAGGGTCTGCTGAATGATGGTCCTTGGACAGGATCCCTTTATTAAACTTCTCCCACTCAAGGCTCAGGGATCATCATGGAAGAGGGGGCAGAAAGGTTATAATAGCTAGAGAAGTGGTTCTTGACCATATGGAAATGGAATCCTGCAAGCTCCTGGGAACTTGCTCATATGATTCTAAGGCAATGTTTTTTTTAATTCAGATTCTTTTATTTGACTGTGTATTAATTTATTCAAAATGGTATTTATTTAATACCCAAAGTGTGACAGAAAGAATGGACTGAATGATGTCAAAAGCTAAACTCTCATGTCCTAATGAAAAATAACAGGACATTGACGACTGTCTGAAAATTTTTTTTCCCTTTGTAAGGTTGTACATTTTTAAAAAATATTATTGAATTTTTGTGCATTTCATGGAGAACATCTCAATGAATTGAATCATCATTATATCCCCTTCCCCACTGGCACCCTCTTATACCTCCCCCTTGAATGCATACATTCTGTCATTTGTGTTAAGGTCCATTGAGTCAAATTAGTGTGTGGGAGTGTGGACATGAGGGGAGGGGTGAATAGCATAAGACATATAGTATGAAATGTACAAAAATTAAATAAAAGTGTACATTCATAAAAAAAGCCAGTGCTATATAATATGAACTTAAATAGCCTTTGAGATAGAAACATCCTTGGAATTTTGTCTAAAAATTTGTCTGACAAAATCAATCTTTGGTTATAACTCTAACAACTTCACAACATTAGTTTGATAGGATCAACATTGGTGACAAATTTCAACATATTCTGAAAAAAAATGTACTAAGAGTGTGATATACCACACTCAGTTTCTGTTAGAGTAAGGATAAATGGAAGCATTAAATTTCTTGAAAATTTATTTTCAAGGTGTCAAGCCAAGAGCTGGGAACATACAACCCAGGGTAGAGTACTTGTCTACATCATGCACAAGGCCCTAGGCTCAATCTCCAGCAGCAGAAATCAAAAACAAAAACAAAGTATCAAGCAAAGGTAGACTTCAGTCTCACATCAACTCAACATATGTATAGACAGAGATAGAAATGGAGGAGAGAGTCCTCACTATGTAGCCCTGGCTCACCTGGAACTCACAGATATTCCCCTGCCCCTACCTCCCAAGTGCTGGATTTAAAGACATGAGCTGCCACAACTTGCTCAAATTTATCTCAGCCATGAATTATTTTAACTCCCTCACATAACTGAAAAAGAAAAGTTCTGTATTCTGGAAGCCAATGTTAAGCACATAGTTCTCCAAAGAAGACTGTCAAAATCTTCCAATTTTTCTCAAGTGGAGTCTTTAAATATTAATAATTCAAATATCAAAAGAGGAAAACACCAGCAACTTTTGAAAAAAGCCATAAATAAGAGAAACCCAACTAGAAATGAGAATCTCAACATCCTTGAACTGGTTCTGTCATAAGGTGCTGCCCTGGAACCCGTAGAGCAAAATGATAAATGCCACACTCACTCAGATCCTAGGAGACCCATTCAATTTCTCTGTCTTGCAATGAAGGTGTGTGTTAGCCAATCACGCCAAACCTGCATGAGCAAAACCCTTGAGCAGCAGGATATGGCTGAGACAATTCCCTGATACAACTCTAGAAAGCTTATGAAAGAAAAAAAAATCTCTTGAAAATTTAATCAAGAAAATTTGCAAAACAGACCAAATTTACAGATTTAGGCTATTAGAAACAATTGAGAAATGTGCATTTGTTTTCTAATACAGATTCATTTTGACCACATAGTAGGCTATAAAATATCTAAACAAATTTTAAACACTGAAATCATTTAAATTAGAAACAAACTATAGTTCTTCAGCTGAAGTTGGAGCCTGCTGTTCATTTGGACAGTTCTATTTTGGGTTTTGTTTGCTTGAGTTTGCATGGGCCTTGTGCATGCTGTCACCATTACCATACACTGATATGACCAAAGTCCCAGGAGCCTGGAAGACTCTATTTCCATATGGTCATGAACCTCCTCCTCTGGTTCTTGCAATTTTTCCACCCCCTCTTCTGCAATGGTCCCTGAACACTGGGTGCATTGCTCTCTGTTGCATGAAGGAGCTTTGTTGATTACTGCTGGGTGAAGAAAAGCTGATCTTCTTTAAGGGAATGACTCTAGATATGCTGACTAGACCCCAGTAGATGAAATTGCACTGAGGGACATCAGGTAACACTAACTTGACTCAATAAGACTAATCAAAAATGACAGAATGCATGAAATCCAGTTGGGGGACCTACAGGAGAGTGCCATTGGCAACGAGGGTATAAAGATGATTAAGATGTATATGAAACACACAAAAATTAAAAAATATATATAAAAATAGAAATAAATTGTGTATTTTAAAACAACTCATGGGTCAAAGAAGAAACGATAATGAAAACTAAAAAATGTTTTAGACAGAGAGCTTCTTGGAGCTACCAGTTCACCTGGGTAAGTTTGGCTGCTATGCCCACTGTGCCATGACTCCTTCAGCCTCATTCACTGTCCCAGCTCCCCCACCCCATCTCTCCTCTTAGCAGGTGGCCTGGCACATTCCCTGTCTTGGCACTCCAGACCTTTGGACTGACCTCTTGGCCCAAACACTCCACTGCTTCCTGATCCTTTGCATCCAGACCAAGCCAATTCCTCCCTTTAGTCCCCACCTCCCTTTGCATCTCTGGGGGTCCCACCCCACAGCTACCTGGAGCCAGCAGCTGGCCTGGATAAGTTTGGCTGCACCCACTATGTCTTGAATCCCCCAGCCTCATTTGCCCTAACAGCTCCCCTACCCCATCTCTCCTCCCAGCAGGGGGACTGGCACATTGCCTGTCTTGGTACCCCAGACCTCTGAACTGACCACTTGGGTCAAAATCTCCACTGCTTCCAGATCCTTTGCATTCAGACCAACAAAATTCCTCCATATAGTCCCCAGGAGCCTTCAGGCCACTTCTCACTCCCAACTCCCTTTGAATCCCTGGGAGCCAGCATCTTTCCTGAGCCCTGCTCCCAGGCCAGCCCAGCCCTCAAATTCCCGAGGCCAGCATCTTTCCTGGAGAGATCCAGACTTTAGGAGAAAACTGAGAGCATATGATCCTCATTAGACTTGGGCCTCTGTGGGAACTCCTAAGAGAGAATCTGAAGCCTAGACAAACCAGCTTTTCATGCCCAAGAATTAAACCACAAAGGCACATAAAGTTTACAGAAGGAGGCAGACCTAAACTCAGCAAAGGAAGGCTTGAGTCTCACACAAGAACCAGAATCAAAAAAAGAAGTCCACATGTCAAAGTCACAGAGAAAAAATAATATGAAAAATAAAAATAATAATTCCCCATCAAGTACCATTAGTCCTTTAGAGAGGTAAAATAAGAATTCCTTAGAGATAACACAGGACATGGAACTTAAAAGAACAGTTATAAACATGATAAAAGAATTCAGTGAATTTAAAGAACATACAAAGAAAGAAAGAACTGAAAGAAGATAGGGATAAACTTCTGAATGAATTCAGAAAAAGTTAGAAATATTGAAAAATACACAGACTGAAATGCAGAAGGAAGTGAAACACTCAGTAAGCCAATTAGAAATGACAGGAGAAAGCCTCACCAATAGAATGAATGAAATGGAAAACAGAATATCAAGACTGGAAGATAAAGTGGACAAATTAGAGGATTCAAACAAAGATTATGGAAAATTTAAGAAAACACAAGAATGGAAGTAATTCTGTGACACGATAAAAAGACCAAACTTACGAATCATAGGCATACAGTAGGGAGAAGAATCTCAGTATAATGGTATGGACAAGATCTTCAATAGGATTGTAGAAGAAAACTTCCCCAAATTAAAGAAAGACATGTCAATACAAATACACCAAATAGATAGGACCAGAAAAGAAACCCTCCACAGCATGTCATAGTAAAAAAACTAAATGTACAGAACAAAAAGAGAATACTGAAAGCTGCAAAAGAAAAACAAGTCACATATAAAGGAAAACCCATCAGGATCACAGCTGACTTTTCAGTGCAAAATATGAAAGCTAGAAGAGCCTGGACCAAAACATTCCCCATTCTACGTGACCACAGATGCCAGCCCAGAATGCTTTACCCAGCCAAAATGTCTACTGTAGTTGAAGGAGAAAGAAAAATCTTCCAGGATATAAATAGGCTGAAAGAATTCATGTCCACAAAGCCAGCCCTTCAGAGAGATCTTGAAGTAATACAAAGAGCTGAACGAATGAAGGACTATAAGCAAGAGGTTATGGAAAGAAACTTAGTGAAGGTATAATTATGAAAATATACAGCTACACCAAGAATGTGAACAGAAATAAAAATGACAAGAATCAATATACATCTTTCATCAACTTTAAGTATCAATGGACTGATCTCCCAAGTCAAAAAACACAGACTAATTGAATGGATTAAGAAACAAATCCTATCTTTTTGTTGTCTGCAAGAATATCATCTCACTTTCAAGGACAGGCATTACCTTCAGGTGAAAGGATGGGAAAAACATATACCAAGCAAATGCTACTAAGAAAAAAACAGTTGTTGCAACTCTAATATCTGATAAAATAGACTTTAAACTAAAACTAATCAGAAGAGAAAAAGAAGGCCACTGCATTCTGATCAAAGGAACCACTGAAGAAGGAGCTATTACAATCATGAACATATATTTACCAAACTCTGGTGCACCAAACTTCATAAAATCAGTATTACAGGACTTTAAGACTCAGATTAATCCCAACTCATTAATAGTGAGGGACTTCAATATCCCATTGTCCCCATTAGATAGGCCAACAGGACAGAGAATTAATGGAGATATATCTGAATTAAACAATACCATACATCAAATGGGCCTAACAGACATCTACGAATAATCCATCCAAGCACCAAAGAATATGCTTTCTATTCAGCACCCGATGGAACTTTCTCCAAATAGACCATATACTAGGGCACAAAAAAACCCTCAAGAAATACAAAAAGATTGAAATAATTCCATGCATTCTATCAGACCACAATAGAATAAAGCTTAAAATCAACACTGGACGAAACCCTAGTAACTACATGAACACATGGAGATTAAACAACACACTCCTAAATGATGATTGGGTCAAAGGTGAAATTAAGAAAGAAAGAAAAGTATTCCTGGAACTAAATGAAAAGGACAATACAACACAAAAAACTCTCTGGGACACATTGAAAGCAGTCCTTAAAGGGAAATTTATAGCTCTAATTGCCTACATCAAAAAATCAGAAAGAACACAAATAAATGACTTAACATTGCAACTCAACACACTTGAAAAGCAATAGCAAATGAAACCCAAACCCTGCAGACAAGGGGAAATAAAAAAAAAATCAGAGCAGAAATTAATGAAATAGAAACAAACAAAACAATATAAAGAATCAACGAATCCAAGAGTTGGTTCTTTGGAAAGATAAACAAGACTGACAGACTGCTAACCCACTTAACCAAAAGAAAGAAAGATAACCTCCAAATCAACAAAATCAGAGATGAAAGGGGAAACATGACAACAGACAACAAAAAGATCCAGAACATTATAAAGGAATACTTTAAAACCCTATATGCTACTACATTTGAAAACCTAAAAGAAATGGACAGGTATCTAAAAGCATGGGAATCAAAAAAACTAAACCAAGGGGAGATTAGCAGCTTAAATAGACCCATACTACATAAGGAAATTGAAACAGTAATACAAAACCTCCCAGCTGAAAAAGGCCCAGGACCAGATGCATTTACAACAGAATTCTACCAGACTTTTAAGGAGGATCTACATTCACTACTACTTAATTTATTCAAAAAGAGAGAAATGGAGGTGTGGGAGACAGGCTTGAGCCTAGGGTGAAAGTCTTATTGACAGCCATACAGCAGGCCTGAGGCAACGGCTTTACCACTGGAGCCACAAGAAACCCCTTGTGACATTTGCTCCCATTGGCAGATCATGATACTGATGCCTAGAGCTCACCACTCCCTAATCACCACCCTTGGAATCCAAAATTGCAGCACTTAGATATTGCAACAGTCAGGGCCATGTGGTTTCCAGGAATCCAGGCTCTGTAATCTGAAACCCAGTTTGCTAATGAGGCATCCTACCTGCTATTCTGTGATAGAATGTTAAGTTTGTTATGCTAATGGGACACTAAGTCTGTTATGCTAATAAGTTATGCTGTACTGTAATAGGATGCTAAACCTGTTGTGCTAATAAGGTATCCTACCCGCTGTGCTGTGATTGGACCACTACTCCTATATAAGCTTGTGAATTCCTGCAATAAAGCAGACCTGTGTCACTGAACCTGGTCTCCTGTGTCTGAATGCAGCTCTGCTGACACAGTCTTCTCACCAGCCCTGGGGTCAGGGACTGGGCAGAAGCAGCGATGATCAAATGTGGCACTGGGAGAGCAGAAGAGGGGCCTCAGCACTGGGCAGGAATAAGAGTGGCCTCAGCCCAGGGTGAGCAGAGGAGCAGTCTCAACACCTGTGAGAACGAAGGAGAGGCTGCTGCTGGTGGTGACCGCATGGAGGGAGAGCGTCAAAATTTCTTCTATAAAGCCAGCATCACTCTAATACCAAAGCCAGGTAAAGATACAACCAAAAAAGAAAATTATAGACCCATATCCTTAACGAACATAGATGTAAAAATTCTCAGCAAAATACTTGCAAACCACATACATACACAGATCAGATGGATAATCCACCATGATCAAGTTGGCTTTATTCCAAAGTGTGGTCATCAAGTGGCTACTCTCCTCTGGCTATGGCCACTCTCCTGCTCTCTTAGTTCCCCTGATCAGTCATCCGGTCCGGACCCCAGGGCTGCTGAGGAGACTGTGTCAGCAAAGCCGCATTCAAACACAGGAGACCAGGTTCAGTGATGCAGATCTGGTTTACTGCAGGAAGGCACAAGCTTATATAGGGGTAGCGGTCCAATCACAGCACAGCAAGTTGTTTAAAGGTGGGGTATCCAAGGATGGTGCACAGTACAGTAAGTAGTTTAAAGGTGTGGTATCCAAGGGTGGTGCACAGTACAGTAAGTAGTTTAAAGTTGTGGTATCCAAGGGTGGTGATTAGGGAGTGGTGAGCTCTAGGCATTAGTCTCATGATCTGCCAATGGGAGCAAAATGTCACAAGGCATTCCTTGTGGCTCCAGCAGTTGGGTCGTTGCCTCAGGCCTGCTGTATGGCTGTCAGTAACACTTTCACCGTAAGCTCAAGTCTGTCTCCCACACAGAGATGAAGGGATGGTTCAATGTACGTAAGTCAATAAATGTCATAAATCAAATAAATGGACTCCAAGACAAGAACTACATGGTCATCTCAACAGATGCAGACAAGGCCTTTGACAACATTCAACATGCATTTATGTTCAATGTCATAGAGGAAATTGGACTGGAGGGAGAATACCTGAAAATAATTAAAGCCATATACAACAGCTCACTGCCAACATCATTCTAAATGGAGAAAAACTGGAAGCATTCCCATTGAAATCAGGAATCAGGGAAGGCTGTCCACTATCTCCACTCTTTTTAACCTAGTGCTTGAAACTCCTCCAAGAGCAATAAGACAAGAGAAGGAAATTAAAGGAGTAATAATTGGAAAAGAAGAGATCAAATTAGCCCTTTTTGCAGATGATAGGATATTATACCTAAGATATGCCAAAAATTCTGATCAGTAAAGTGGCAGGTTAAAAAATTAATCTATAAAACTCTGTAGCTTTTCTATATACCAATAACAAGCAATCGGAGAAAAAGTACATGGAAACAGTCCTTTTCGCAATAGCTGCAAAAAAAATTATCTTGGAATAAACCTGACAAAATACATAAAAGAGCTCTACAATGAAAATTTTAGGTCTTTAAAGAGAGAGATTGAGGAAGACATCAGAATATGGAAGAACCTTCCACACTCATGTATTAGAAGAATTAATATTGTGAAAATGACCATCCAACCAAAAGGCATTTATAGATTCAATGCCATGCCAATCAAAATCCCTATGACATTCTTCACAGAATTTGAAGAATCCATCTTATGATTCATATGGAAGTACAGAAGACTGCAGATAGCCAAAGCAACCCTGATCACTAAGAGCAATGCTGGGGGGATTACTATACTAGACTTTAAACTGTATTACAGAGCTATAGTTATAAAAACAACATGGTACTGGCACCAAAATAAACCTGTAGATCAATGGAACAAAATTGAAGACCCAAATATGAGTACATTCAATTTCAGCCACCTGATATTTGACAAAGAGGCCAAGAACATTCACTGGAGGAAAGACAGCGTGTTCAGCAAATGGTGCTGGAAAACTGGATCTCCAGCTGTAGAAGAGTTAAAGCAAACCCCTATCTTTGCACAAAAGTCAACTCCAAATGGATCTAACTGTTAGAAGAAAACATTGGCAATAACCTACAAGATATAGGTGTAGGAAAGGATATTCTAAACCTGAAACCAACTGTCCAGGAAACAAGGTCAAGATTCAACAAATGGGACCTCATTAACCTAAAAGTCTTTTGTACATCTAAAGAAGCAACCAAGGAAGAGAAGATAAAACCCACAGAATGGGAGACAATATTCACCAGTGACATATCTGACAGATGCTTAATACCCAGAACATATAACAAACTCAAAACACAAGGAATCAAGAAAGGAAGTAACATAATTAAAAGATGGGCTAAGGAGCTGAACAGAGATCTCTCAAAAGAAGAAATAAAGATGGTTAAGGAGCATCTTAAAAGGTGTTGAACATCACTAGCAATTAGGGAAATGCAAATTAAAACCACTTTAAGATATCACCTTACCCCAGTCAGACTGGCTACGATCAAGAGAACAAATGATACCAAATGTTGGAGAGGATGTGAGGAAAGGGGAACGTTCATCCACTGCTGGTGGGACTGCAAGCTTGTTCAACCCCTATGGAAAGCAGGGTGGAGAGCTCTTAAAAAACTACAAATGAACCTATCATTTGACCTAGTTATGTGGTTCATTTATACGATGGAGTTTTACTCAGCAGTAAAGAAAGATGAAATTATGAAATTGCAGGTAAATGGATGGAACTAGAAACTGTTATACTAAGTGCAGTAACACAGACTCAGAAAAAAATAACAATGAAAAACGACATGCTTTCTCCGTCATACGTGGATCCTAGCACCAAATCCATATAAGTGACTATGTATCCAGACATAACTATAGGAACCAGGATAAAGAAAAGTAATCAGGGAGGTAAAGGAAAAGAAAGAATCTAAAAGAGAACAATAGGAAACAGGCATTAATAAGGGAGATATGGATGAAAATGTGGTTATTTTAAGGGGGTGTGGTGGAGGGCTATACAAAGAACCTGGGGGATAAAGGGAAAGAAGGAGCTCAAAAGAAGTGGAACTGTAGGAGAAGGGTATTATTAAGGGAGAAATGGAGAAATGGGGACACTTTAAATGCAGAAACCATGGTGGAAGGTTTAGACAATGTGAGAGATAAATAATGCCTAGCTAGTTTAAAAAATCCAGAGGGAACCATATTAATCCAAAAACCTACTGAAAAATTATACATACAACTAGCTCAAGGAATGTAATACATATCAAGCAAGGTTTATCTGAGAATGTTTGGTCTTTTCCGAAGCTTTATCTAAATAGCACATGGTAATTAAAAGTTCCAGACTGGTGGAACTAACCTTCTTGGATGTCTAACAGCCATACTTTGAGGCCAATACTACTTTGGTCAGAGGGATATAAAGGACAGTTTTTTTCTCCTTGCCCTCCTAGGTCGACTAAGCTCCAGGGAACTATGAGCATCTCTCAAAATGTCCTATAACGGTGGTGCATCACCTGTCCTCCTGATCAAGCAGGCCATGGAGAACCCACCAAATGGATTTGAACCAGTGTCCAGTCTACAAACAGGTGGGTCAACTAGAGGAAATGTTTCCTCCATACTTCCAGGTGAAGCCAGCCATGGCTGAGTAGGACCTTTGACTTATCTTCACATAGATGTAACTGGTAAAAGAATGGAGATGGATCTCCTCACAAGCCATGTGACCCCTGAGGAACAGATCCTCAAATGACCTTAAGAGTAAAAATAAATTGGTTTATCTGGGCCAACTGTGTGGTCTTAAACACCCAAAAGGAAAATATAACCAAAGATTAAAGGGATCAATATAATTCTTTAAGAGTCCATGTGTATAGCTAAAAGCTACATAATAAGAAACATTGCCAGACAGGAGATAACTTCCTTTGAGTTGTTGGCCAGGGTGGTCCAAGTGACTCCCAGAGAGTAACCCAGCATAGAACTGGGAAAAATGAACAGTAGACCCCAGTCTTATCTAAGGGAATATTGGCAACTGATTACTGCTAGATGAGGAAGACCTGATCTTCCTAAATTAAGGAACTCTAGATAGCCTGACTAGATTCAGTGGATGGACAAGCACCGGAAAACAGCTGGGGATGCCAACAACACAGAGGACAATAACAGGGATTACAGAGTATATGGGCTCCAGTGGGAGTGGGGAAGACTATAGGAGGGTGCCATTTGGGATGTTGGTGTATAGATGAATATGATTGTTTGGGATGTTCTGTATGAAATACACACAAAAATCATCAAATAAAAAATGAGTTTTATTTGAGAAAGAAGCATAAAAATTTGCTCCATGTTAATTGGTAGAGAGGAGACACATTACCATTGATAGCTACCTGATGATTTTCTATCCATGCTCTGTGGATCTCAGAAAGTAACTGACTGTGGCTAGTAATAAACAGATACATAGAGATTAGAGACACTTGTGTAATCTGTTAGCAGCATTAAAAATGAGTTTTTCTGTATGAAACAGTGTATTTTAAAATGAAATGGAGATCTTTTTTAAAGGTTAAATCCTCATTCAATTTTATGTCTTATAGGGTTTATGCTGATTTCAATATTGCACAACTGCATTATTTGAACTGTAAACCTAAAAATTTACAGCCAAGTTTGAAAGAGATGCATCTTTGCTCTGGAAATTGTTATTGAATATGTTAATGCTGTAATGAAATGCTTCTTCTAATCATGTGCTTATTAAATAAATAATTTAAAAAAAAAGAAAATGTTTTAGACAGAAAAATGACAGAGAATATAAAAATGTGTAGAATATAGTACATCTGTACAAAGAAGCAATTTTTTCCATAATTAAATATACTTAAAAAGAACATAGATCATAAATGAAAACTTAAACCTTTATCTTAAGATGTGAGTAAAAGATCATCACACCAGGTAGAAACTGATATTTACAAAGGAAATAATATAACAAGAAAATAAAAATCTCTAATAAAATAAGTCAGAAAGAGAAGGGTGGATAGTTTGAAAGACGTTTTAGAAGACTGATGCATATCTAAATAAATCAAATCACAAATTAACATTCTAAGAATTCAAAACTGTGCTTAATGTATGTGTTATAGATATTGTGAATATTTTTAAAATTATAGAGTCTCATAGGCTCCTGTGACCTAACAAATATGAACCTCCAGCAGTGGTGTCAACAAGCATAGGACCTATGCAAACTCAAGCAGACAAGAACCCAGCATAGAACTGGGGAACACGGAAGCAGGCCCCAATCATACCTGAAGAACTATAGGTAGCTGACTATTGCTGGCTGAGGAAGAGCTGATCTTCTTAAAGGTGGGGACTCTATATAGGCTGACTAGTCTTCAGTACATGAACTTGTGCTGAGGGACATTTGGGAATACTAACTTGACTGGATAGGTCTTAACACAAATGACAGAGTGCATGAAAATCCAAAGGGGGGCTATGGGAGTGTGCCAATGAGGAAGGGGTTACAAAGATAATTAAGATGCTCTGTATGAAGTGCACAAAAATTCAATAAAAAATTTCCAAAAATATGACTAACCTCAGAAAATAAATATCCCTCAAATTGAATAACTTATGGAATGCAAATTAAGAAAATGATCGATACAACATAAAACTTGAATATATGAAGAATCATACTAGTTCCACATACTATACGAAACTAGTGAAATATCTTTCCCATAAGGAAATATCATGTGAGACATGAATTCATTGGCAAATTCTTCTGATCTTTTCATGAAGAATAATAGCAATTTTGTATAATTTCTTCTGATGTACAAAGTGGAGAAAGGAACAAAGGGATAAAGGAGATGGAGTGAGTGAGGGAGAAGAGAGGGAGACTCTCTGAGAGTTACGGAATCACCATAACTCTCTTGATAACAAACGATAGGAATGAGAATTTACATAAAAATTTTGTCATAGACATAAATGCAAAAATTTTGAAGAAAATAACCAAGTGAACCTAGTGATCCATTCCCCAAATGAATAGAAACCTTTAAATTCCTATATAAAAAGTAACAAGAAAAAGAACAGTAGTGATTTGATCAGAAACTAAAAAAGATTGTTGTCCTAGTTTGTTCTTCATTGCTGTGACAAAATACTCTGACCAATACCAACTTGGGGAGGAAAGGGTTTATTCAACTTGCATTTCCAGGTCGCAGTTCGTCAGGGAGCCCAAGGTAGGAACTCAGGCCAGGAACCTGGAAGCAGGATCTGGAGCACAGGCTATAGAGGAACGCTGCTTACTGACTTGCTCTCTTATTCAACACAGGCCCACCTGCTCAGGGGTGGCACTATCCACAGTGGGCCAGGCCCTCCCACATCACTCAACAATCAAGAAAATGCCCCACAGATGTGACCACAGGCCAGTCCAATGGAGGCAATTCCCCAGTTGAGGCTCCCTCAACTCAGGTGTGTCAAATTGATGCTAAAGCTATCCAGCACAATTGTTGTCCAAGGATCTGCAAGAAGGCTCAGTAGACAGAAAAAGCATTGCTGTTAAACCTGATGATCTGAGTTCTATCTTTTGGACTCACATGGTAGAAAAAGAAAGCCTACAAGTTGTCCTCTGATATCAGCATGTCTTTTATACACATACACACACACACACACACACACACACAAATAAATAAATGTAACAAGCAGATGGTTATCTAAGTAGTCCATAAACATATATTTTAAAGTGCTCAATGTCATTAGTTATCAAAGAAATGTGTTTTAACAGCATATGACCCCTTACCATAAATAGAGTGGTCCCAAACATAATTATGACAATATTAAATGCTGTCAACAATATGGATGGGGGATGGTGGGAGGTGGGTGTTATTTATAAAGCGGTGTGGAGAACTCTATAAAAACTAAAAATGAACCTACCATATGATCCAGTTATTCCTCTCCTTGGCATATACCCAATGGACTCATCCTACTGTAGAGATAGATGCATATACATCCATGTTTGTTGCTGCTCTCTTGACAATAGCTAAGAAATTGAAACAACCTAAATGTCACTGAACTGACAAACGGATAAGGAAAAAGTGGTGCATTTACACAATGGAGTTGTACTCAGCAGTAAGAAAATATGAAATTGTGAAATTTTCAGGGGAATGGATGAAACTAGACAGTGTTATACTAAGTGAAGTAACACAAATGCAGAAAAGCAAGTGATGTATGTTCTCCCTCATTTGTGGATTGCAGCACCAATCCTTTATATGTGTATATATAAATTCAGATGTAAGACCAGGATCCATGAAAATAAAAAGGATTCATGGAGGTAAAGGAAAAGAAAGAACCCAAAAGAGGGGAATAGTAGGTAGGGAACAGATGTTACGGGGAGGGGGGGTGAGGAAAGTGGGAGTGTTTGCCAGGGAGGAAGGAGGTGGGGCATTCAAGAAGCCAGGGACTTGGGTGGAGGGAAGTCAGGTAGGTGTTATTGGGGGTAAGGTGGGGTAATGGGGGCGATGGGTCTGGGGAGGCAGGAGGGAGGCAGGATAGGAGGCAAGTTGGGAGGAATAATAATAGAGTTGAATGAATCTTGGGGGACTAGGAAACCCAGAGGGAAATGTGATGCCTTCAAAACCTCAAGAGAAATGCCCATATAGTGTTTAAACTTTAATGCATATGTATACCTGGGAACTGCAAAGCAGTGCCAGACAGAGAGACCTCCCTTGGAGTGGTTGGTGAAATTGGTCTAGGAGACTTCAAAAACAACAAAGGCTATTGCCAAACCTCTTCATTATCTCCCAGAACTAATAGATAAGAGCCTAGTGTTGAAGAGAGGACATGCTTTGGATACAGGACTTGGAGCAATAGAGGGGGAACTGACCTAGGCGTCTTCTATCAGATGTTTAGTTATCATAATGCTAGATTTTAATATGCAAACTCTCAAGGGAGAAAAACAATCAAAGATCCAACCCAGCCCTAAACCCTAATAACCATAATGACCAGCACAACAAACTACCTCTATCGGTCGAGTGGTGGCACTATTATCTGGGGGTGGGGGGGCAATCAACAGCTATCTAATGGAGTAAAGCCCTCTCAATGAGAGTGAATTCATGGGTGGCACTGTAAACTCAGCCAAATACACATGGCAGGAGAGAACATAGATCTTATAGAAACACCTATCTCTTTCATATCCTTCAACAAATGAAATTTCTTTCCATATGCTAAAATGGATTTACAGATAGGCATATTTACAAATAGGCTTACCATACACCACTCATCAAAGAAGCCTCTTTTGGCAACAGATGGAGACTACTGCAGAGTTCCACAATGGCTCAGACATAAAGAATATATGTCTGAGAGATGCCCAGTACTAGGTGGCACATCTGCAGTTGAACCTCTACAACTAAGGTTCATGGAATGTAATGGAACAAGGGTATAGATAGAAAACTACTGCATCTCTCAACTCCCATCAGTAATGCTTCCTTATACAGCAGATTGTGTTGCACAAAGAAGGCCACAATGGGCAAAGTTTTAAAGAACAAGAGACTGTAGAGTGCATATCCTTAGATAAGACTCCTATATTGAACCTCACCCACCTAGTTCAGAGACCACTGCAGAAGAGGGAGTGGAAAGATTGTAAGAGCCAGGGCTGGTTCATCAATACAGGGAAGTAGAGGCTTCCAGGCCACTGGAAGCTTGTACATGTGAACTTGTGGCAATGGTGGCATTGAGCATAAGACCCAGGATAACTCAATTAAACAAGGGATCAGAGGGGAGGAGAGAAGTGGGTGGTGGGCAGCACTAGACTGAGAACTATTGGAGGCTGACCGCTAGTGGGGAGGGAGAGTATGCCTTACATATGATCTCTACATAGGCTGACTAGACTCCAGTGGACAAATTTACACTGAAAGACATCTAGGTACAAATGCTTAACTGGATAGGACTCAGCATGTATAGTGGAATACACGAGGTCTGGTGGGGGATGGAGAATCCAAGGGTCGGGGAGGGGTGTCTAAATTTGATTAAGAACTGTTGTATGAAATTTCAAAAGCTCAGTTAAAAAATGGATGATCTCAGGCTGGAGAGTTGGAATGAGGACCTGAGTACAAATACCTGAGAAACCATGTAAAGCCAGGGAACATGTCTATAATCACAATGATCATATGGTGAGATGAGAGTTAGAAACAGGAGAATCCCTGCAAGCTAATTAGCGAGCTGGCCCAGCCTCCATAGTAGTAAACAACAAACACTGTCCTAAACAAGCTGAAAGTTGAGGAAAGAAATGTAAGGTTATCCTCTGGCAACCATACGGCCACTGAGGCATGTTCATGCCTACACTCACATATATGAACATATGTACACTCATATCATACAAATGCATACACACATCATACACACATACATGAATGATTTCAAATTTGCATGCATAATGGTAGGATTATAAATTGTTTATATTCATTCCACAAAATCATTTCACAATTTATTTTAAAGCTGAATATATGCATAACTTGTGACCAAATAACTATATTTTGAGTTGTAAGACTTTTACATGGTTTATAGTTCACTACTTGCTTGAAATTTTTGTAATATTTGTTGTTAACACACTCTTCCTCATTATTTTCATTCCACTTAATCTTCTTTATTTCTCTTTCCTAGTTTTAGCGCTTTGTCATCACTTTGTGATAGTGTCGCTCATTGAGAAATAATTCCCTATGAGTGTCACATATTTTTGTTTTCTTTTCAGCAGACGATTTTACTTCCTTTGTTACATTTTATCTTCCACAGGTTTATGAAAAACCTTGAATGATATAGTTTCTCCTTCTGGGACAAAGGATAATTTTTCTTAAAGCATTGGTAGATGAAGGCAGTCTTTCACTTGCAATGATAGGACAATTTTCCTAGCCATAATAAAAAAGTGAGGTCTCCTGAAGTCAGGATTGTTCTTCCATTCACCCACTGTGTGTCCAAATGTTATCCAGCCCACACTTACACAGGTCTTTGGGAACTGGAGCTAGGATAACTGATGCCAGTACTGATGCTCTTGGTCCAGTCATTGGCAAGTAAAATTAAGTTCTGTGTGCCTGATCCAGAAATTACTTGTCATTTTAGAGCACCCAAAAATTGTGGCCAACTAATCTGTTAGGTTAAATAGGATAGAAAAAACTCTCAAAAGTTTTTTCAGTTTTTAAAACTAAAATTTTTCTTAAGTCAGATGTTAAATGATTGTTATAATCAACTCAATTTTCATGTTCTTTTCAAAATATGACAACTTAGCTAAACCTGTGCTTTCAATGAACATTTATTTTTTATTAATTCTTTATTGAATTTTTCAAATTTAATACAGTATATTTTGATAATATTTAGAACCCTCTTATATCTGCACCACACTTACTAAACCCCACCAAATTTCTTCATATATTTACACAAATCTATACACAAAAATATATATATAAAGGCCTATAGCATTAGGTTTGTGTCCCCAAATTCCTGTAAATGTTGGCTCATCCGCTGGAAATTAGTCAAGTTACTAAGTTATGTTAGCATTTCTGATTTAAAAATGTCCTCCAAATGTTAATCTATCTCCAAATATACAGATTTTGTACTGTATTTTTATTTTGTTTCACTATGGCATCTCAAATCTAGAATATGCACCTCAAAACCTTTTTATTCTTCAAACACATTTACCCTTGTTTTTCTTTTCTTTTCAGAGTGAATGATTCTCCTGTCAATACAATCACCCAGGCAGGAATTCTAAATTATCCTTGATGTTTCACTCTCCATTACTCTTAAAGAAACCTCATATTCTTTTCAATATTTTTTAATATCTTTTATATATTTGATGGCTTTTACTTGAATCAATCTCTGTGTCCTCATGGTCACTAATTTTGTTCATGCAATAACTCTTGCATGTTCAATTTGCTACTACAACCATTAAAAGAGATTTTAGGGGCCTTATATTTTTCCTCTCATCCAATCTACTCAATCTTCTGCTGGTGGAGTTATCATTAGAAAATGTGTTTGGAATAACCTATTAGCTAATGAGAACTAATTTGAAAAACAGAAAGTAGCCTATATCTTTCATTAGAGCTAAAAATGACAACATTGGAATACTTCAGTCTGGCATACAATTCATGCTATCATAATGAAACATACTTACCAGAACATTTTGTTAACATATACAAATTTCCCTGCTTCAAAAGTATAAAGAAATGAGAAAAATTCACTAAATATTCCTTTGGCAACAAAATTCAAAATAAGTGTACATACATACTCACAAATACATATATACAGACACTCTGAAAGTGGTTGAGTTTGGTCATATGGAAAATTCATCAGCACAGAAGTCCAACTTCTTTATAGTGCCACATAATCAGGATATGATTGTATTTTTATATTTATACAGTTTATAAATAGAGTATTAAAAATAGTGGCTTTATCAAATGAGTCAGTGATGGGAAAAATATAAGGTGTCAGTGTTTTGGAAGAAATGCACTTATAAATACTTAAAAGGAAAAATTGACTATAGAATAACTTCTTTGTATTACAAGTATCACAGAGACTAAAACAATGCTTTTGTATATTTGAGTCTATCTTAAATGTTCCTGTTTTTAATATCAAAGTAAGAATTGTGTTAGTTATTTTTGTTGTTGTTGTTGTTGTTGTTGTTGTTACATGTTACCAAACACTCAGTAGGGTAACACCACAAATTTCGAATTTCACATTTTGCGAAGTCAGTTCGAATTTAGGTTCAGATACTTAAAGTAAGGGCCCAACAAAGCTGTACTCTTTGTAGGACCTCTAAGGGAGATGCTTTTTTTTTTTTTACTTTTTCCCACTTTTATTGTCACTTATGTTTCCTGACTCATGATCAGAGGACCCTTCAATGCCAAAAATAGCAGACCATTTTCTTGTCTATTTGTTTTTTTATATATTTTATTGTGTGTGTGCACGCATGTATGCATGTGAGCATGCATGCATGTAGGTACGTATGCACAGCCTGCATGTGGCAGTCAGAGGACAACTTTCAAGATTTGAATCAGTCCTCTCCTTTCACCATGTATTCCATGGATTGAACTCGGGTCAAGGATCAATTTCAATATGTCAGGGTCACATGGCAAGTACTTTTACTTGCTGAGCTATCTGGCCTGCATACAAATTATCGTTTTCCAATGTAATGTGGTGCATTTCTTTTGTATTTTTGTTTTCCAGTTTTAGCTTGTGAGTATACTATGCCCAAGCTTGTAGATCACCTCTTGATATTAAAGCTAAAAGATTAACAATTTTAACTTCCTTTCACCATGGATTCCACGAATTGAGCTCAGGTCAAGGATCAACTTCAATATGTCAGGGTTACATGGCAAGTACTTTTACTTGCTGAGCTACCTGGCCTGCCTACAGATCATCGTTTTCCACTGTAATGTGGTGCATTTCTTTTCTATTTTCTTTTTCCAGGGTTTAGCTGGTGAGTGTACTATGCCCAAGCTTGTAGATCACCTCTTGATATTAAAGCTAAATGATTAGCACCTTAAACTCTACCCATCATCCTAATTTATCTTCCCCCCCCAAAGTATTTGCAAATTCTGAAAATTAGGATTTCAGATTTTTATAGGAAATATGATTCTTATTAAAATATTTCATTTATTTTTAAATAATTTAATTTCACAGTATAATAGTTTCTAGTTCCATCCATTTACCTGCAAATTTCATGATTTCATCATTCTTTAATGCTGAATAGAAATCCTTTGTTGAAATATACCAAATTTTCATAATCCATTCATTGGTTCAGGGACATTTAAGTTGTTTCTGTTTCCTAGCTATTGTGAAAAGAGCAA
Organism: Nannospalax galili; assembly: GCF_000622305.1. Classification (NCBI taxonomy): domain Eukaryota; kingdom Metazoa; phylum Chordata; class Mammalia; order Rodentia; family Spalacidae; genus Nannospalax; species Nannospalax galili. The sequence continues at coordinate 518,311 of NW_008355363.1, read as the reverse complement.
CAATAAATATAACTAAGAATTTTTGTAGTAGGAAATCAAGTTATCTGGGTATATGCCAAGGGGTGGCATGATCAGATCATACCGTAGAATTATTTTAAGTTTTTAAAGAGTACTTCACACCTCTTTCCATATTGGTTGTACCTATTTGCAATCTCACTAGCAGTGAATGATGATTACCTTTCCCCACATCCTTGCCAGAATTTGCTGTCATTTCCTTTCCTGATCAAATTGTCATTTTAGTAACATGAAATCTTAAAGTAGTTTTAATTTGCATTTCTTTAATTAAAAATTTTGAACAATTCTTAAGGTCTTCCTCAGCCATTTTTAAAAAATTTTTGCAAAACCTTTAATGAGAATTTCATACACGCACATAAGATGTTATGATCAAATCCATGCCCACTCTCTCCCCTCCAACATTCCCCCCCTCTGAAGAGGTAACCCTAAAATCTTTTAAGGATTAGATACAGGCTCCCAAATACTTTTGACATTTTTGGCCTTGGAACAGAGTATGTTGCTAACAGGTCCAAGGCCTACCATGGAGGATGGTCTACTAGGGGCTACTGGGAGCTATCTGGGGACAGAAGCCATGAGCCAGGAGGAATGCACATGCTGGCGGATGTGGAGAAAGAGGTGGCCCCGGTGCCTCACCCACATGGACACGAGAGGGGGCATTTACCAACCTGGGATGAGACTATGGGCCCAAGATGCATGGATGAAAGTTAATGGAGACTATGGACGGGGCCACGCTGACAATCATCCATAAATCCAGTTCCAGGGGATCCAATATCCTCTTCTGTCTTCCATGGGTGGGAACATCTGACATGACAGACTCTGAGCGATGGCACAACAGTGCTTGTTTCGGTGTAAGTTCCTCCATTTACCCCCTCCCTACCTGAGGGCATAAACCATAATAAACTCACATAAAATATATACTGTATGGTTTGTCTGATCACGCAAGAGACCCCGGGGGAACTCAGATGACAGACGCCAACTGCTCTGGCTTCTTCCATGCTAAGCAGAGATGCAGCGTGAGGCAATTGGAGTTTCCCTTCAGTGGGTCTATCTAAAAGACTCCCAAACTGCATAACTTTTGTGTCTAAGGGGAGAAGAAAGTCCTTGAATCATGAATCAGAGATGTGAAGGAGAAGTAAAGGTAAGATTAATTAGCATTACAAGTTCTAGACAGGGAACTAGAAAAACAGAACAGGGCACTTTTCACATGTTCATATGAGAGTCCATTGGAGTTTCTTAACAAGGGCTTCCAAATCATCCCTCTACTATGTTCTTCCTCATTTTTCTTTTGTTTTCCAAGGCTGGACTAGTTGGCTGGGAAGAGTGGCTGGAAAGAGTGGCTGGATAGTCAAGTGAGGGTCCAGTGACCCTGTTTGGCACTCCTTTACTATATGAGCACAATTGTTAACAAGCCCAATTGTGACTATGTGTAGCAATCAGGCTCAGCCGAAGTTGTGATGATGGTAGTTATTCCATACCGAAGCGATTGCTGTATATCATCATCTTATTAAAAGGACCTGGAATTTAAAAGGATTTGGTGCTAGGAGGCACATATGAAGGAGAATATATGTCGCTTACTTTTCCGAGTCTGTGTTGCTTCACTTATATAACAGTTTATAGATCCATCCATTTACCTGCAAAAATCATTATTTCATCTTTCTTTACTGCTAAATAGAACTCATTGTGCAAATATACCACATTTTTGCTAACCACTCAACAGTTGAGGGAAACTTAGGTTGCTTCCATCTCTTAGCTATTGTGAAAAGGGCAGCAACAAACATGGCTGTACAAGTGTCTCTACAATAGTATGGGTCCTTTGGGTATATTCCAAGGAGTGGTATGACTCCTTGGGTCATACGGTAGGTTCATTTTTAGTTTTATAAGCATTTTCCACACTGTTTCATGAGTTTGCAATCCCACCAGCAGTGAATGAGCGTCCCCCTTTCTCCGCACCCTCACCAGCATCTGGTATCATTTGTTCTCTTGATCCTAGCCAGTCTGATTGGGATAAGGTGATATCTTTGAGTGGTTTTCATCTGAATTTCCATAATTACTGATGATGTTGAACACTTTTGTTTCTTATCCATCTTTATTTCTTCCTTTGAGAACTCTCTATTTAGATCTTTAGTCCATCTTTTAATTGGGTCATTTGTTTTCTCACTTCTTTGTTTTTTTGAGTTCTTTAAATATTCTTGATGTTAAACCTCTGTGAGATATGTCACTGGTGAACATTTTTTCCCATTCTGTGGGTTTTCTCTTCACTTTTTTGTTTATTTTGATGTACAGAAGCTTTTTAATGAGGTCCCACTTATTGATTGCTGACCTTAATTCCTGAGCAACTTCTGTCTGATTTAGAAAACCCTTTCCTACATACACCTACATCCTGTAAGTACTGCCAATATTTTCTTCTAATAGTTTCAGGGTTTCCAGTTTCACATTGAGGTCTTTGATCCATTTGGAGTTGACTTTTGTGCAAGGTGAAAGATAAGGATCTAATTTCATTTTTCTACAGGTGGAGATCCAGTTTTGACAGCACCATTTGTTGAAGATGTGTCTTTCCTCCATTGTGTGTTCTTGGCACCTTTGTCAAATATCACGTGGCTGAAATTGCATGTACTCAGGTTTGGATCTTCAATGATGTTCCATTGATCTATGTGTCTGCTTTTGTGACAGTATCATGCTGTTTTTATGACTATGTCTCTGTAGTATATTTTGAGATCTGGTATAATAATCCCCCCAGCATTGCTTTTTGTGCTCAGGGTTGCTTTGGCTATCAGGGGTCTTCTGTGCCTCCATATGAATTTAAGGATATATTTTTCTGATTCTATGAAGTATGTCACAGGGATTTTGATTGAGATTGCATTGAATTTATATATTGCTTTTAGTAGGAAGATCATTTTAACAATATTAATTCTTCCAAACCATGAATATGGGAGGTCCTTCCATCTCCTCATGTCTTCCTCAATCTCTTTCTTTAATGATTTAAAATTTTCATTGTAGATATCTTTGGTCTTTTGTCAGACTTACTCCAAGATATTTGAATTTTTTTGCAGCAGTTGTGAATGGGAGTATTTCCCTGTATTCTTTCTCCAAATGCTTGTTATTGGTATATAGAAAGGCTACTGATGTTTGTAGATTGATTTTATAAACTGCTACTATATTGAAAGTGTTGATCAGTTCTAGGACTCTTCTGGTGGAACTTTTGGGATCTCTTAGGTATAGTATAATATCACCTGCAGAAAATGATAGTTTGACCTCTTCTTTTCCAATTTAGTACTCCTTTAATTTCCTTCTCCTGTCTTATTGCTTTAGTAAGAGTTTCAAGCACTGTGTTGAAAAGTATTGGAGACAGTGGACATCCTTGTCTGGTTCCTGGTTTTAATGGGAATGCTTCCAGTTGTTCTCCATTTAGAAC
>NW_008355363.1:513740-514813 GCF_000622305.1 Nannospalax galili | reverse complement strand
CCTTAATGAACATACATGCTGAATTTTATCAAAAGCTTTTTCTGCGTCTATTGAGATGACAATGTGGTTTTTGTCTTTGAGTCCATTTATATGATTGATGATGTTTATTGACTTGCATATATTGAGCCATCCCTGAATCTCTGGAATAAAGCCTACTTGATCATGGTGAATAATCTTTCTGATGTGTCTCTGTATGCGGTTTACAAGTATTTTGTTGAGAATGAACCTAACAGACATCTTTCAACAATTCCACCTTTTCAAAAATTGACCACATACTGGGACACAAAACAAACCTCAACAAATACAAAAATATTGGAATAATTCCATGCATTCTATTGGACCACAAAGCAATAAGGCTCAAAATCAACACTGGACGAAGCTCCAGTCACTACGTGAACTCACGGCGATTGAACAGCACACTCCTAAACAATGAGTGGGTCAAAGGAGAAATTAAGAAAGAAATAAAATAATTCCTGGAATTCAACAAAAGGACAATAGGACACAACACAACTTCTGGGACACATTAAAATCAGTCCTAAGAGGGAAGTTTACAACTCTAAGTGCCTATATTAACAAATTGGAAAGAGCCCAAATAAATGACCTAACACTACAACTCAAGGCACTGGAAAACCAAGAACAAATGAAACCCAAACGCAGAAGAAGAGAAGAAATAACAAAAATCAGAGCAGAAATTAATGAACTAGAAACAAAGAAAACAATACGAAGAATCAATGAATTGAAGAGCTGGTTCTTTGAAAAGCTAAACAAATAGACAGACCCTTAGCCCAGTTAACCAAAAGAAAGAAAGAGCAAATCCAAATTAACAAAATCAGAGATGAAAGGGGGAATATCACAACAGACACCCAGAAGATCCAAACCATTACAAGGGAGTATTTTAAAAATCTATACACTACTAAATCTGAAAATCTAAAAGAAATGGAGGATATCTGAAATCATGGTAACCTCCAAAGTTAAACCAAGAAGAGATCAGCAGTTTAAACAGACCCATAACATATAAGAAATTGAAACAGTAATACAAAACCTCCCGACTAAAAAAAGCCCAGGACCAGATG
>NW_008355363.1:506933-513726 GCF_000622305.1 Nannospalax galili | reverse complement strand
CCCAGGCCCAGATGGATTTACAGCAGAATTCTACCAGACATTTAAAGAAAACATCCAACCAATACTAATTAAATTATTCAAAACAATAGAAACAGAGGGAGAACTCCCAAATTCCTTCTATGAAGCTAGCATCACTCTAATACCCAAACCGAGTAAAGACACAACCAAAAAAGAAAACTATAGACCTATATCCTTTATGAACATAGATGCAAAAATCCTTGGCCATTTTTTATTTCCTCTTTTGAGAATTCTCTGTTCCGATATGTAGCCCATTTTTAATGTGTATTTTTATTGATAGCTTTGATTTTTTTTTAGTTCTTTGTACATTCTGCAAATTAATCCTTTAACAGATGTATAGCTGGCAAAGTTCCTCTCTAACTCTGTGGGTCTCCTCTTCATTCAGTTGGCTGTTTGCTTTGCTCTATGGAAGCTTTTTATTTTAATGAGGTTTCACTTGGAAATGGTTGGAATTTAAATTCCTGAGCTACTGAAGGCCAACTTGGGAAATGTTTCTCTGCACCTGTATCTTGTGGGTACCTCCTATTATTTCGTCGAACAGTTTCAGCATTTCATGTCTCACATTGAGGTCTTTGCTACATTTGTAGTACATTTTTCTGAAGGATAGCAGATTTCTTCTATACATGTCAGAAAAACAAATGACATATGTTCTCTCTCATTTGTGGATCATAGCTCTACATGTGAGTACATATACGTATGTAACTACAGGAACCAGGAAAATAGAAAGGAACCATGGTGAGGGAGAAGAAGAGAGATTGAGAGGGGTACAGTAGGACATAGGTGTGATGTCATCAATGAGGAAATAATTTAATTTGGGGGTATTTTAAGTGGGGAAGGATGAGGGAAGGTGAGACAGGGGATAAAGAGGAAAGAGAAATAATGTATAGATGGTGTGGGAAGTCAAAGGGAAATGTAATATTTAATAAGCCTATTAAAAATGCACACAAAATATAAATATGAATGCATATACATAGCTGAAGGCTATATAACAAAGATTACAGTTCCGGGTAAGAGAAATGTCCCTTCTACATCTTGGTCAGGGAAATGCAAGAGACTCCCAAAATAAAAGAGGATTTGGCCACAACCCTTAATTTCCACCCAGAACTTGAAGTTAAGACCCTATTACTGCAGGTATGACATACTTCAGATGCAGGACTTAAAATAATTGAGCTAGAAGTGACCTGGAAACCTCCTCCTTGAAGATTAACTCTCCTAGGATCAAAAGGTAATATGTAAGCTTCAAAGGAAGAAAAAATCAAAGGTCATACCCAGCTGTAAAGCCTGCAATCCACAACAATGATCAGTCCAGCCAATTGTTTCTATTGGTACAGTATTGAAACTTTTATCTTGGTGGTAATCAAAAGTTTTCTAATTGAACTTAAAGAATGCTCAATGAGAGGGAACTCATGTGTGGTACTCTCTCTATGAATATCCAAATACACATGGCTGGAGATGGCATGGACCTTAGAGAAAATCTAACTCTGTCACTTTCACAAACTAAAATAATTTTGTTTTAAAATTATTTTATTTTTATTTTATTTTATGTATATGAATGTATTGTCTGCATGCATGTAAGAGCACCCATGTCATGCAATGCCTGTGGAAGTCAGAAGAGGGTGTTAGATCCCTTGGGACTGGAATTACAGATGGTTGTCAGCCAGCATGTGGGTGCTGGGATTTGAACCCATGTCCTCTGCAAAATCAGCCAGAGCTCTTAACTGCTGACATAGCTCTCCAGCCCCCAAATGTCTTCTTATTCTAAACACCTATCTTTATATTTACAGACAAGTGTACCTTTCACCACTCCTCAAAGAACCTTCTCTTTGCAACAGATGGAAACTATTACAAAATTCCACAACTGGTCCAAACACAGAAAATATTTGACTATGAAGTTACCAGTCCTAAGTATAATTAAGCATCTACAATGCATCTTTTATACCTAAGGCTCAGGGAATATCACAGAAGAAGGGGTGGAAAATTTTAAGAGCCAGCTGGATAAGATACTTGGTGCTAGTTCATAAATTCTAGAAGTAGTAAGAAAGAAACACCAATGAAATTTCATAATATAGTAGAAGTTCTATCTTAGAAATTCTACCTACTGACAAAAGACAGTTGACATGCCAAGGTATATGGGGTAAATTTCAGTGGGTCCCACCTCAGAATGAAAAGCTACAAGTAAACAATGAATTCTGAGGGACAATTAGTTTTCTCCAGGTACTAGTGCCCTGAGAGTCATCTAATCCCAAGTGAGCAGCCCTAAACACATATACACCTGAGCACCACTAAATGAACTCAGTGTATTATGTGTGTGTTACATATGTAACAATAATAATCAAAGAAAAGGGGAAGAAATTGAGAAAGAGTAGGAGTTCTTGGAAAGGAATTGGGAGGGTTCAAAATAAATAATGCAAATACAGTACTCATGTACGAAATTCTCAAAAAATAAAATGTAATCACAATGCTAATCTACTTCCCTGTCCTCAACTCTCCTTCATTTCCTCTCCTTTTCTCTGCCTCCCATTAATCTATAAAATTATAAACATCTTCTGACCCCAGCAATCTAGCTACGATTTTGTATGGATCATTATATATCACCTTAACTACTGTGATTTTTTTGTCTTGATCACCATATTTTAAGAACCTTGAAAGCAGAAACTTCAGCCTTTTCTTAATATCATAGTCCTAAATTGAATATTCTACCAATGATAAATATGGTTTAAATGAAATTAAAAAATTAAAGATCAGCAAAGCTCTCTGACAGATAACTTGCTGAAGGTCACTGAGCACATTTTCTGTCTTTGGTCATATACATGTCCCTCCTGTCTATATCAGGGGAGTAAGAACAAAAGTTTATTAAATGAAAACTATTTAAAGATCATCTCCTGTATGTTAGACATCGTTTTCCTAAGTATTGGGACTGCATTATAGAGATCACAGATACTGTTTCCTCCTTTTCTGAAGATAATAGTCTTAATTTTGCACAAATCACCTGGCTTTAGACAAATGAACACCAGAATACAGTATTAAATACATGAGTATAAATATGCACATGAGAAACATATAGCCTATGAAATGCAGAGAAAGGCCAGTCATTGACATCTAAATGCCTATTCATAAGGGAGGAGGAAGTGGAGACTGTACATAGTTTTAGAGGGTTAGTAAACGATGTTTAGGGGAAAAAATGGATCCAGAGAATGGTCAGTTGCCTGACACAAAGTTCTTGCTGTTTCTTACTGGGGTGTTTAATTTCCAGTCCTTTCCTGGGTGGTTAATTCATCCTGGTTAGTGAGATTTTGCAACAATTGCAATCTATCTCTGAGTGGAACTTCTTTTAGCAAGATAAAAGAACTTCAGATAAAGCAACTCCATGCATTTCAGGAAAGAAAAATGATCAAATAGCTTTCCAGCCCCAAGAGTATACACAAATGAAAGAGACAAAAATTCCTTATTCATACAACTCACCACGCACTTTGGAAAATGTTGAGATAAATAAGAAGCATGCAGAGACTTTGGAGACAACATTAAATAGCGTCAAGGTTATAACATTGAACTGGCTAGTCAGGATGGAGGTGACTACGATCCTCCTAGGTACCTGTTCTTCTCTTAGTAGGGTTATTGAGTGGGTAAAGGTGTCAGGAAACCAAAATGTGGTCAAAGATGAATTGAAAATCTTTTTAAAATTGCTCATTGGACATGGCAAGGATAAGGACAGTACTGTATAAAAGCGATGGTCTAAAGGAATGATAAGGGCATGGAAAGTTTCACAGATTGTGCTGCATTTGCAAATCTAATTTATACTTTGTGGATGAAAAAAGTATACAATGTTTCCATCATCAAAGATTCCTCTACATTAAAAATAAAAAACATAAGATGGAAATTTTCTCAGAGGGCGATAGCCTCAATACTTTGTTCTACATTCTGGGAAATGATTTAATTATTTCCAAAATATTAATAGTTTTTCTTTTAATGCTACCATATTATAATAGTGAATTATTATTAGTAGTGTGTGTTTCTGTTTGTCTGTGTGTGTGTGTGTCTGTGCATGTATGTAAGTGAATGTAGTACATGCCATGTCTCACATGTGGAAATCAGAGGACTACTTTCAAGAGTCAGTTCTATCCTTCCCCTGTAGGTTCTGGGGATTGAACTCAGGTCCTCTGGCTTGGCAGCAAGCTCTTTCACATACTAAGTTTTCTCACTGGCCCTGAAGCTACCATACTTTAATGTCTAAGAGCTAATTCTTTTGTTTTTCTCTTAGTAATTGTCAAAGTATGGGTGGATCTATTTTAGTTTTTCATGAAGTGTCCTGTTTCCCTTGTCATAAAAGGCCTCAGAGCTGTTTCTCATTACGTGGAGCACAAGCAGGCTGAATGAGACTGCTTCTGGAGGGACCCAGGGAGGGTAAAGGGATTAGTCTGCTGGATCCTCTGTTTTCGCTCTTCCAAAAGACCTCTGTTTTGTTTTCTCTCTCCTAGGCACTGTTGAATGTTAATAATTGATGATGGAAGCCAAAAGTGCAAATTCTCATTCGTCTTGTGTGTATCCTTACAGGCTTTACAACATGGCTCTAACATATATGAGGGGATTCCTTTCTGCCATATATTCTTCTTAAACTATGACCTCAAGTGAGCAAGGTCTGAGCTACGCAACTTGAATTGAAAAAGCACATATATGGAAAATTCCCCCAAACTGCATTCCCCCTTTTCTGTTCGAGAAGAGCACACCATCTTTGGATGCTGTATTCTCCTATCTGCAGGTGATAAAAATCCTTCTTCATTTTTCTGTGTGTGCTCTATGATTTTTACTCTTGCTACTGAAGTTTTGAACTGATTCTGTCTGCTTATATTTCCAGTAAATCCCAGAAGCCTAGTAAGTGAATTATACATAAAATATATTTGTGTTTCTCTGTTGATAACATTCTTTGAAAGACTTTCTGTTTCCCAAATTGGAACAATATCCTTATTGATTTTTATTCAATTTGGTTTTGTTCTCTCTTTTATCTTTTATATTTGTTTCAAAAACCTGATGAGTATGATATGTATATTCACATTTAATAACACATTATTAAAAGTCATTGGAAACATTATTTTCAAATAATAATATTTTGCTTTGGGGCAAATACGTAGATAAATGTTCCATTTCATCAATAAACTTCAAAACTAAGATCTGGTGGCCTTTTCTCTGATGCTATTCATTTTTTAGCAAAAGAATCCTGTAACTTCCTGTTTGAGAGCTTAAGATAATTAATCTTTTTTTCTACTGGGAACAGCAGTGTATTACTAAGGTAGATTTCTTCCAAGAAAATGTAAACTTTAAACCCAATGTTCTTAGCACTCTGACTCATCTAATGTGATCCGTATTTTATATAGAGTTTAAAATGAAAGCTTCTAGTAAATTTCTCTTTTTTTCTGAAATTCAGATATATTTGACAAATTTAACTTCAGCTGACAAACACAGAAGAAAAACGTATTGTGAGTGTTTCCATTTGATAAACTGTAACACTGAACAATAAATGTCAAAGTAACTTGTCACTTGAACATTAAAGGATTTGATAAATCATTACACACCCCAGTAATGTTTTCACAAGTACAGTTAGTTCTCTTTGGGCTGTCAGAACTTAATTGCTTTAGCTTGTGAAAAGAAAGGAAAATTTGCTAATATGAATATTTATTATTTTCAAAAAATGTAAAATAGTCAACCAAGGGACACATTTTGTTAGTGCTGAGATAAGTAATATACTCTAACACTTGGCTCCTCTTTCCTCTCTCTCTCTCTCTCTCTCTCTCTGTCTTTGATGTTCTTCACTTCTGAAGCCTTTTCCGAAATTTCCATATTTGCTTAAAGTTCCAAAAGGTACACAGTTAGACACAGTAGCAGCACTATCTCAATACTAGGGAGCCAGGAACAAGTGGTCTTTGTGAGATAAAGGCCAGCCTGGTCTACATAGAGAGTTCCAGGCCAGCTGGGGCTACAGGGAGACCCTGTCTGAAAGAAAGAAAAAGAAAGAAAGAAAGAAAGAAAGAAAGAAAGAAAGAAAGAAAGAAAGAAAGAAAGAAAGAAAGAGAAAGAAAGAAAGGAAGGAAGGAAGGAAGGAAGGAAGGAAGGAAGGAAGGAAGGAAGGAAGGAAGGAAGGAAGGAGAGAGAGAGGAGAGGGAGGGAGGGATGGAGGGAAGGTGCATGATTGTCTTAAATCCTCCTACATAAATTTCATTAATGAAAGAAATTTAGTTACAAAGGAAGAGACACAAAAGCAGACACTGTATCTAAAATGCACAGGAAGTTTGGCTCAGGTTATATCTTCTCTGGACTCAGTTTTCTCAAACAAGAATTTATTAACTTTCTTAAACTATCAGCCTGTACTTCTTTTTCATTCTATGAAGAAGCATGTTTAAACTTCAATTAGCTGACCATTTCTTTGAAATTTTAATTTTAATCAGTCTTATGAACATTGATAAATTGACATGTTCTTTTTCCTGTTAATCTACATTTCATCAGTTCATTCCAGTAGGCTCATTGCTGAACCTTTAGAAAGAAAATTTCAACTTAAAAAAATTTTTTTTTCTGTAAAGAAAATGGGCCAGAGAAACAGTTTATTTGGTACAGTGCTTGCCACACACACACACACACACACACACACACACACACACACACACACACACATGAGGACCTGTACTTAAAGCCCCAGCCTTCACATAGAAAGCCAGGTATGGGGGGGCTGAAGAGATGGTTCAGTGGTTAAGAACACTGGCTGTTCTTGCAGAAGACAAGGGCTCGA
>NW_008355363.1:503518-504914 GCF_000622305.1 Nannospalax galili | reverse complement strand
AAAAAATAGGCCAGAGAAACAGTTTATTTGGTACAGTGCTTGCCACACACACACACACACACACACACACACACACACACACACACACACATGAGGACCTGTACTTTAACACCTACATCAATCTAAAAATTTGATTGTTGGCACACACGAGCATTGCATGGCAGCAGCCACAGACAGACTCTTGAAGTCTTCTTAACCAATCAGTGGTGCTTACTGGTTTGGTCCTTATCCTCTGGCCTCTTCTCCGTCTGCTTTCTTATACAACATAGGACAACCTGTCCAGGGGTGCCACCATCCACAGTGGACTGAGCTTTCTCATATCACTCAATAATTCAGAAATTGCCACACAGACATGCCCACAAGCCAGTGCAATATAGGACATTACCCAATTGAGGAAGCCGCTTTGCAGGTGTGTTAAGGTGCCAACTGAAGCTATCCAGCACAACTACATCAGAAAACACTTAGATATGACAAATTCTTTCAGCAAATAGCAGCATGTGAAATCAACACACAAAAGCCGGTAACCTTCTTATATAATAATAATGAAAATACTGAGGACAGTAAAAACTACCGGACACAATAGCTTTAAAAAATGCTTTGGAATGAAGTCAACCAAGGGAATTAAAGAACACTGCAATAAAAATTTTAACACACTGAAGAAAGAAATTGAAAACACTAGAAGATCTGCTCTGCACATGGATCAGATTAGGATTAGTATTGTGAAAATGGCTGTATAACTGAAAACAGCCTATGAAAGTAAATCTACTAATGCAGTCCCCATCTTGTTCAGTCAGAAGGGCTATCTTTAAGAAAACACATAGAGGCTGGAGAGATGGTACCAATGTTTTGAGCACTTGCTGTTCTTCCAGAGAACTTCGGTTCAGTTCCCAGCACCCACATGGTGACTAACAATTGTCTGTACCTCCAGTTCCAGGGGTTTCGAGGGGTTTTGAAACCCCCTCTCTTGCCTCTGAATGCACTGTATGCATTCAGTGCACTTACAAACATGCAGACAAAACATTCATACACATAAAATAAAGTTACATTTAAATAATTTAAAAAGAAAACATAGAGCAGACAGTCAGAGAGCACAGAGTTCTGGCCTCTCTCTGGCCTCCCTCTGGCAGAGGGCCTGAGAATGCAGGGGACTGCCTGAGAGCCCCAGGATCCTGACTCACTTGGTGGATTATCAGAGTCAAGGGGGCCATGATGTTGACACCTGCACATCTGATTTGTTTCCTTATTTAGTGCCTATGAGTTGAATTAAAATAAGCATTGATTTTCCTGGAACGTAATAAACTAACAAGAATTTTCTGAAACATGGAAGCTGTATTCTTTCAGCAAATCCACTTTCTCAGTGAAATTATTTCACATTGAAAAAGTTAAAAAAAGAAAA
>NW_008355363.1:490627-503426 GCF_000622305.1 Nannospalax galili | reverse complement strand
AAAATACTGGAAAGAATGTTGGGAAAAGGGAATCATTATATTCTACTTTGAGGAATATAAATTCATCCAAAGACTTTGGAAATCAATATGGAAGTTCTTCAAAAAAGTGAAAATAGAACTATCATATTACCTGGCTATACTATTCTGGAGTCTAACTCAACATACCACAGAGGTATTTACACATATATATTTATTAGCTGTATATCTCAGATGGAGCAAAATGTTCAAGCAGGCATTAAAACAAAATTTCAATGAATGGAAACAACTTAATTTCCATGTTGCATATCTGTAGTTTTAAACGGTATTACAGCCCAATGTCCATGTGAATGACTACTTTTTGGTCACTTTGTTTCCCTAGCAAACTTTGAAGAGTAGTGTTTCAGGGGCTTTCTCTTTTGAGTTATTTGGGCAACTTTTTTTTGCATTATTAATTTTTGAATTTCTTAAGTAAGCAGCCCAAAATGTGAAGGCTACTTATCATGTTGCTAAATTGATGTTTTGCTGAAGAATAAAAGCACATAAAATTATATTTTAATAACTTCCAGTTTTAATGATAATTTTAAAATTGTAGACATTATAACACTACAACATAAGTGTAAGTAAAGTCAGAAAGTAGAAAAATGTGCACTTACCCTAGCATAGGTAACAACACACACATTTTTAAAATTTTTACTTATTATTTTTATTTTACGTGTATGTGTATATTGCCTGCAGGTAGGTAAGTACACCCATGTTGTGCAATGCCTGTGGAGTTCAGAAGTGGCTGTTGGATCCCCTGGGACTGGAGTTATGGACAGTTGTTAGCTGCCATGCGGGTGCTGGGATTCGAACCCAGGTCTTCTGCAAAAACAAGCAGTGTTCTTAACCACTGAGCCATCTCTCCAGCCCCCCCCACACATATTTTTAATCTCTCTGAATGTATCTATACATGTGTGCATATATAAACATACTTACACTTATGTAGATATGCTTGAAATAAATTCAGAAAAATAAAATTTGTTCTGGAAATTCAGTTGTATTAGAGTAACTATTGAAAAATGGATTATTATCAGTGTGTTGATGAAGAAGTTTGGAATATTTCCGATGTTTCAAAAACTCCATTTATTACCATGTGTCTCTATGTGTAGAGCAGAAGTGATTATTTATAATGAATAGAGTGTTTGATAGATTAGTATCATCAAATGCAAGGTAAAAAAAATAAATCAAATGTTATTTGATGCCATTTTATGTTAAATCTATCCTCTTGAAATGTGTAAGCACTGTAATAAAAGCAGAGGTCTTCATTTGGGGAACTCAACTCTGGACACATGAAATATTTCTAACTAGAATGAACTATGAAAATAAGGTAATAGCAACAATGATAAACTTGTATGTTAATAAAAATAAGTAATAGACTATCAATTCAGATTTCTCACCTTTGCCTTAATCGGAGTACAAAACAACCAACCAAACATCCGTGAATATCAAGTGTCTTGATAGGGGGTCCATAGATATGTCTTTCACCTCTTGATCGATGTGAAATGTAGAGGAAATTCAGTTATCTTACATAGTGTGTGAGGGAATGTGGTGCTACTAAGAAAACCAGACAGGAAAGGGAAAATATGTAAAAGTTAGCAGAGAGCGTTTTTTAAAGAAACTCCGTTTCCTTTCAAACTTTATAGGTATTCTTTATTAAAATTATTCTAGGGGCTGGAGAGATGGCTCAGTGGTTAAGAGCACTGATTGCTCTTGTAGAGGACACAGGTTCGATTGCAGGCACCCACATGGTGTCTGCGAACCGTCCTTAACTCTGGTTCAAGGGGAATCCGAAGCCCTCTTCTAACCTCTGCGGCATTGCACGACATGGCTACACTCACTTGCATGCAGGCAATACACTCATACACATAAAATAAAAATAATAAGATATTTTTAAAAAATTATTTTGCATAATTTTTTTTTTTATTTTTCAACATCTCCTTCACAAAAATTTTACTTCCATTTTACAGAGAAGCAAATATTTGTTATCTATCCCTACCATTAAATGTGGTATAGTACTTCGATGTGAGGGCAGCAGAAGAAAATGATGGACTACTGGGATGGATCTGTGATTAAAAACACTTGCTGCACAAACGTGATGACCTGAGTTTGATTCCTAGAACTCACATAAAAGGTAAGATGTAGTGACATATTTTTAAATTGTATTTATTATTTTTATTTTATGTGTATGCATGTATTGCCTGCATGTAAGTAAGCACACTCCTGCAATGCCCGCAAAGGTCAGATGAGCCTGTTGGATCCCCTGGGACTGGAGTTAGGGACAGTTGTTAGCTGCCATGTGGGTGCTGGGGTTTGAACCCAGGTCTTCAGCTAGAACAACCAGTGTTCTTAACCGCTGTACCCCTACAGCAAAATGGGAGGCAGATATAGGAGAATCACCTGGATACTTAGGGGCCAGTTACTGTTAAGAAGGGGAGAACTGATTCCATAAAGCTGTCCGTAGTTCCATATGCACATTGTGATGCGCACCCACACACGCACCACACACATCTTACACACACACACACACACACACACACAAACTAAATTTTTTTAAAAAATGTAAATCAGCCAGGTGTGGTGGCACATGCCTTTAATCCCAGCACCCGGGAGGCAGAGGCAGGCCGATCTCTATGAGTTCAAGGCCAGCCCCATCTACATAGTGAGTTCCAGGCCAGTTGGGGCTACAGGGAGACCCTGTCTCAAAAAGACCAAAAACAAACAAAAAAGGAAATCAACGCAGCTCAAGGCACCCAAATAAAGAACATTTATAAATAATGGTGGAGCATTCTCTCCTCTCAAATAGTACAGAATGGCACAGTAGAGTTTCATATCAAAGGAAAGGAAACAATGTTATATTATTTTATCAAGAAATTTAGATGAATAACATATAATTGAGTGATATTTCTATAAAGAACTCGATCCTATATTTTATGTAAAGTTAGTTTCATACAAGTTCATGTCTGTAAAAAATGCTATTTAACTCTATGTAGAAACACATGAGATAATTGTATTAATCATTTTAACAAAATATTTCTGATATTTGTTCTGAATAACATATCTTACTAATAGTTTTAAGTTAAACTGAAGAAATGTAAGCACATTATACCATATAGATTTAAGAAATGATACATGCTTTAAATTGATTTTTTTCTGGTAAGATGTGATAGGGGTACATGTGCAAGGCTTATATGAGTTTTAACAAACAGAGGAATTAAGATTAATACATGGAAGAAAAACCTAGAGAGAAGACAATGTTTCTAAACAAGTGCTGGCTCCATGATTAGCATTTAAGCCAATAACATGGGCAGAATCTGTATACCCCTGGTTAGTTGGTAGTGGGAGAAAATTTATGTGAAGGAAGAGGAGAGATGCTGTTTGTTGACTCAGTGCCGAGAAGGGGAAGTTCTAGTTTATTTTTACATGGGTACAGAGAGTCATAGTGCCGCTTTGCAGGTCACATTTTTTTGTTTTTTGATTTGTTTTGTTTTGGGACAGAGGCTGATTTTCTAGCCCAGGCTGACCTGAAATCACTGTATAGTCTGGCCTCAGTCTTGTGTTGATCTTTCTGTCTCAGTCTCCCAAGTGATGGGAATAGAGGTGTGTTACCGCATCTGGCTGATTCCTTTCATTTTTAAATTCTTAAAAATTTTGTTCTGTATTGAACAAGTCTGAACTTGTGAATCTAAAAGTATGTATTCTAGTTTCATTGTTGTTGCTGTGCTAAAATATCTAGGCAAGCATTAAGGGTGCAAGTGTTTATTTCAGGCATAATTCCAGTTACAGTATACGACTAAGAGAAGTCAAGGTAGGACTGAAGGCAGGAACTTGGATGTGGCATGCTTGCTAGTCCACACAGCATTCTCGGAACAAGGAACTTACTTCATAGAAGTGCTATGGAATCATAGAGGATGCTGCTTGCTTCCTTAAACTGTTGAGGACAACCTGCCTAGGAAATGGTACCATACACAGTGGGCTCCCGCTTCTTTACTAATTAACAGTAAAGACACTCCCCCGCCCCCCCCACACACAGACATGTCCAGAGGACAATCTGATGTAGGAAGGTCTTCAATTGAGATTCTTTTCACAGGCAAATTTAGGTCTTGTCAACCTGACATCTAAAGCTAACCATATATGTCTTATGTGAATTTTCATTATTGGAAAATGGATTTATGCTAGTCTTTGTACACAAACATACACAAGTAGTCATACCTTTAGTAACTGAATATTTACACTCCATATGAGCTTTTGTTTGGTTATACTTACCTACAAATAGATGTGAAGCCTCTTGTTCATTTTCTTGCTTTGTTCTACCTTCTATATATCATTGTTCTGAACCCCTTCAAACTCCGCAATCTCCTTGCTTAGACACCATTTTCCCAAAAGCAAATATATTTCTTCCATTAACTGACTGTGACTAGTAATCATCAGATACATAGAGATTAAAGACACATGTGGAAACATCTAAGTGTTAGTAGCATTAAAAAATGTAGGAAACAGCATATTTTAAAGTGAAATGGAGATCTTCTTTAAAAGGTAAGAACTAATTCAATTTTATGTCTTACAGGGTTTATACTGAGTTCAATATTGTACTAATTCAACTGTGAACCTAAAACTTTACAGCCACTTTTGAAAGAGATGTATCTTTGTTCTGGAAATTGTTGTTGAATATGTTACTGCTGTATGTAATGAAATGCTTCTTCTAATCATATGGTTATTAAATTTTTTTTTTAATTTAAAAATTAAAAAATAACAATAATTCTTCAAAGCATAAAAATTTGCTCCTTATTAATTAGTGCATATAAAAAACATTACCATTGAAATCTGATGACTTTATATCCATGCTCAGGTGCCAAAGATCTCTGAATGTGACTGTGACTAGTAATAATCAGATATAAAGATATTAGAAACGCATGTGCAAACATCTAAGTGTTAATTGCATTAAAAATGAATTTTTCTGTATGAAACTGTATTTCAATAGATGAAGTGAAGATCTTTTTTTTTTGGTCTTTTTGAGACAGCGTCTCCCTGTAGCCCAAGCTGTCCTGGAACTCACTATGTAGACCAGGCTGGCCTTGAACTCATAGAGATCCACCTGCCTCTGCCTCCCAAGTGCTGGGATTAAAGGCATGCACCACCACACCCAGCAATCTTTTTTAAAGGTTAAAACTCATTCAATTTTATGTCTTATAGGGTTTATACTGAGTACAATATTGTATAACTGTATTAGTTCAACTGTAAACTGTAGCAGGAGGCCTCCAAAGATGGCACAGACACAGAGCCCTGGGATTCAGCAAGAATTCACTGCACTTCTTGGTCCACAAATAGCCCACCAAAAGGAGCCCATGCCTCTGTACTCTGCTCGCGAGCCCAGTGACTGCTGACAGACTGCGCATACCAATCAGAAAACGATATGCTGACTAAAAGGATTTGGGGGCAGAGAAAAGGGAAATATAAGGCCTGCCCCTCCTGCAGTAAATGAGTCTGCAGCACCTCACCTAGTGCTTGCTTCTACCTGACTCCCGGGGTCTGTGTGTGGTGACTCCGCACCTCTTGCCCCCCCAATCGGCAGGGGAACTGATCCAGGTTAGGGTCTTCACAGCTGGCCTGAGGACAACCTGCAACACCTGGCACCTGAACAGGGACCTCTGCCCATGGTGTTGGCGACACCCAGAACATCGGTTCCTTCGGTAAGTAGGCCCCTGGATTTGTCTGTTTCTTCGGCTGCTCAAGGGTAAGCGAGTAGCCGCCTCCTCTGTCCTTTCCACCCTGTCTGTTGTTTTTATCCTTGGACTAGTTTGTTAGATCTGGGAGGCACACTCCGCCACATGGTCCCGAAGCCCACGTTGGTACCTCCCCCCTCTCGGCTTGTCCTGGTGAGTTCACATAAGGGCTGATCCACCCCAAACTCATAGCCCAGGCTTATGGTCACCCTGTTGACCCTCCCAGAGACACGTGTGAGCATACGGCTGGAGGTGTCACGGCCTCCAGAAGTCCCTCACTGAGCACAAGACGGTTGGATCTGATACACCTTTACATGTCGGGGTGGTTTATATCCAAGTGGCTCACAGTGCTTCTTTGCTTCCTTTGTGCCCTCTTGGTAGTCACCCTCGTCTTCTACTTTTGTGGAAAATTCCCCTTCATAAGACCCTCCCACAATGGGCAATTTACCAGCACAATGCAGGGAACCACAAACTCAAGGTTCTCCTTAAAACCAGAGGATTGAAAGTGAAACCAAAAGATATGAAACACTTTTGGGATGAAGCTACTAATTTGGCTCTGTGGGTCTCCCCTGAAAACATGTGGGACCCTGACACTTGGATTCAGGTCCTCTTCCTGGCCCGAAAAAGGGAGGTCTGCTCAGGCATCACTCCCCCTGCATCGTTCGTACTGATCCTCCTAGCCATCATTGCTAGCCTTAAATCCTCCTCTCCTGAGGAAGTCATCTCGGCCCACAACAAACATTGCCGGGAGCAATCTAGTGTAGATATGGCTATTGCCTTGACCCTGAACCTCCCAGACCTGGAGGTGGACGCAGCCTCTGCACCCACTACCAATAAGGAAGCAGCTCCATTGCCTATATCTCAGGATACTCTCCTAGAGCTACCATGCCCAGAAATTATCCCGCCCCATTACCGGTGGAAGGAGTTACTCTCTCACCCCCTAATAACCATCCACCCCTTCCCCTGCTATCGTGCCTCTCCCTCCTAGACTGCCCTCCTTAAAGCCTTACCCGCCTTTGTCCTCATTTCTGGTTAACATCGGCCCCGATACGGCACAGCATCCATGGCTGCCCACCCACTTGCTGACCTCTTTCTTATCCACAAGGCAGCTGAGCAGTCGGGCCCTGACTCCCCATATTTCGAACAGGTTCTTCGCCAGTGGTCCTTACATTTACAAACCCACTATGATTGGTATAACTTACAAAGGCAGTCTTAGAACCCTCAGTCTTTCTAAACTGGCATGCAGCCTATGACGATCAGGCTGAAAACCAGGCATGTCTAAATCTCCAATACGGCCTCAACATTACATTGGACATGCTCATGGGATGCAGAAAATATAATGACCCCATCTCCCAGTCTACTATTGGCTTCCATGCCTATTTTCAACAAGTTTCTGACTTGGCCTTTAAGGCCTTTAAATGTTGCTCCCACTGTGATCCATAAGCATTTTTCCATAATTTGATTCAATAGTCAGGAGAGTCCTTCATGGACTTCCTTACCCATGTCACTGAGGCAGTAAAATGGAGGGTGGAGTCTGGACCCACCCGAAAGGTTCTTATCAAACAATTAACTTGGAAAGGACTTAACATCCCTACTCATAATGCTATAGCGCCTGTCCACAATGATAACATTCACAAATGGGTACTTGCTACTAGAGTCTGAGATGCTAGTGCGGGCCCTACTGAGACTTTGACTGCCTCCTTGGAGACTCTTGTCACAAGGAAAACGCGAACACTTTGGCACACAGGAAGGCTGCTGGAACTGTGGGGGGCTTGGCCTCTTTCGTAGCCACTGCCCAAGAGGTACAGCCTGCCCCAAGACTCGCAGCCCGAAGTGCAAAAGAGGGTTCCATTGGGCTAAAGCATTCTTTTTATTACTTTTAATTGTCAATTTAATTATATTAGTGAAATTTTTTTTTACAGAACTTCTTTCATTGAATTTTTGTGTATTTCATATAGAACATCTCAATAAATCTTAATCATCTTTATACCCCCACCCCTACTGGCACCCTCCCATAGTCCACCCACTGGAGCCCATATACTCTGTCATCCCTGTTAAGGCCCTCTGTGTCAAGTCAGTGTCCTCAGACCTTCCCCAGTGCAAGTTCATCCACTGAGGTCTAGTCAGGCTATGTAGAGTCACTTGTTTTAGGAAGATAAGATTTCTTCACCTAGCAGCAATCAGCTGTCAATATTTCTTTCAATAAGATTGGGGCCTGCTGTTCATTTTCCTAGTTCTACGCTAGGCTTTTTTTGCTTGAGTTTGCATGAGATTTGTGTATGTTGACACCATTACCAAAGAGTCATATGAGCTGGTTCCCAGGACCTTGTAGGACTCTGTTTCCATATGGTCATGCACGTTCTCCCTTCCTCTTACAATCTTTTCACCTCCTCTTCCATGATCGTCCCTGAAACTTGGGTGGGTAGAGTTTATTAAAGGAGTCCTGTCCAATGACCATCATTCAGCAAACTCTTGATCTCTACGCTTTGGCCATTTGTGACAATTTGTGTTCCTGACCTTCTGCTGCAAGAGGGAGCTTCATTAATGAGAACTGTGAGATTCATTAGTGTCCTATTTTTTACCCCCGTTTGATGTTCTATGAGCCTTATGTGTAGAGAAGTTGAAATATAGATGTGTCATTTAGGCCTGGGAAAATGACAAAGTCTGAGTGTGACCATTTGTGGAACTTGGTAATAGTCTCCTGTCAGTGCAAATGAGCTTCTTCGATAAGTGGTGATTGGGATATTTGTCTGTAAATATAAGGATACATATTGTGCACACAGTAAGAAATTACATTAGTCTATGGATGCAGTCTGCAGTTTTCTCTAAGACCAATAACTTCTCCAGCCATGCTTATTTGGTAATGTTTACAGTATCACATGAGTTTCCTCCCACTGAGTGGGCTTTTAGTCCAAATACGTAGCTCTTGATTTACCTCAAGGTAAAAGTGCCACTACTACACCAATGTTGTATCCTGTGCTGGCCATTGATGTGGTTATTTGGTCTTGAAGGTGGTGTTGAACCATCGATTGTTTTCTCTTGACACCTTTATAGTGCTTTCCAAACCATGAGAGCTAGCATCAGAGGAAGTGGTTTCAAGTCACTTTCAGCTCTGCTCTTCCAAATCCTGTGTCTGATGTACGTTCTGTATTCAGCAGTAGGGTCTTAACTTCATGTTCTGGGAGAACAACAAGCAATAGGACAATGTAACAACAGCCTGTGTAATTACAGGAGTCTCTTTGATCACCCTGGCCAACAACTCAAAGGAAGCTTTCTCCTGTCTCACACGTGTTTCTTGGTATATAGTCTTTAGGTACACACGGCAGCACATACACTAAAATTGGAATGATAAAGAGAAGATTATAGCATTCTTAAAAATACTAAAGTATGTTTTTCATAGTACTGCATGTGATCCAAGACATTCACAATCATAGTCAGGTTTTAATGTATTTAATTTCAGTTAAGGAAGGCATGGTGGAACACTTCTATAATTTCAACACTTGAAGGAGAATCAGTTGAAGGCCATCCTCAGCTAAAATTATAAATTCAAGGTCAGGCTGCCTTTATGAGTACCTGTCTCAAAAACAAGCAAACAAAAAAATTGTCATTTCTTAAATAATGGCTAGCTAGTTTTAAAAACCAGAGGGAACCATATTAGTACAACAACCTACTGACAAATTATACATACCAGATCAAGAAATATATGCCTAGGTAAGATTTATCTGAGAACAATTAGTCTTTGCCCAAGATTTATCTACATGGCACATAGTAATAAAAAGTACCAGATTGGTGGAACTAACCTTATTGGATGTTTAATAGACATACTTTGAGGCCTATACTAATTTTGTCAGAGGGACATAAAGTACACTTTTTCTCCTTGCCCCCCTAGGGTGACTAGTTCCAGGGGACTATGAGGATCTCCCAAAGTGTCCTGTAATTATGATGGGTCACCTGTCCTCTTGATATAGGAGGCCGAGGAGACCCCACCAGATGGACTTGAACCAGTGTCCAGTCTACAAAGAAGAGGGTCAACAGAGAGGAAACATTTCCTCCATGCTTCCAAGTGAAGCCAGCCATGGTCGAGCAGGACCTTTGACTTATCTTCCCATAGGATTAACTGGTAAAAGAAAGGAGCCAGGGGCTCCTCCAAAGTCCATGTGACTCCTGAGGAACAGATCTTCAATAGATCTTAAGAGTAAAAATAAATTGGTTTATCTGGGCCAACTGTATGGCCTTAAAGACCCAAAAGGAAAGTATAAAAAAAGATTAAAGGGGCCAATATAATTTTTTAAGAGTGCATATCTACAGCTAAAGGCTACATAACAAGCAACAATGCCAGATTGGAGATACCTTCCACTGAGTTGTTGGCCAGGGTAGCCCAAGGGACTTCCAGAGAGTAACCCAGCATAGAACTGAGAAAATGAATAGCAGACCTCAATATTATCTAAAGGAATATTGCCAACTGATTGCTGCTAGATGAGGAACAGCTGAGCTTCCTAAAGCAAAGACATCTAGACAGGCCAACCAGAGTCACCAGATGGACAAGTAGTGGGGAATAGCTGGGGATGCCGACCACACAGTGGACAGTAGCAGGGATAACAGAGTATAAGGGCTCTACTGGGGGGAGGAAAGCTATGGGAGGGTGCCATCTGGAAAGTGGGTATATAGTTGAATAAGATGGTTTGGGATGTTCTGTGTGATATACACATACAAAAAAAAACCAACAAATTTTAAAAAAATTGAGGAGGAAGCATAAAAATTTGTGTCATGTTAATTAGTAGAGGTGATAAACATTACAATTGAAATCTACCCGATGACTTTAGATACATACACAGGCGCCAAGGATCCAAGTGCAACTGATTATGATTAGTAGTAATCAGATACATACAGATCAGAGATGCATTTGCCAACATCTAGTAGCAAATAGCAAAAACAAGGAGTCTTTCTGTAAGAAACAGTATATTTTAAAATGAAATGGAGGTGAAGGGAGATCTTTTTTAAAGGTTAAAAACTCATTCGATTTTATGTCTTACAGGGTTTATACTGAGTTCAATATTGTATAATTGTATTAATCTAACAGTGAACTTAAAAATTTTATAGCCACTTTTAAAAGAGCTGTATCTTTGCTCTGGAAACTTATTCAGCATGTTAAAGCTGTGATGATATGCCTTTTCTAAAACAAATAAAAATTAATATTAAAGATGTAGGAAACAGCACAATTTAAAATGAAATGGAGATCTTTAATGGGTAAAAACTCATTCAATTTTGTATCTTACAAGGTTTATATTGAGTTCAATATTGTGTAACTGTATTAATTCAACTGTGAACCTAAAAATGTGCAGCCACTTTTGAAAGAGATGTATCCTGGCTCCGGAGTGTGTTACTAAATATGTTAAAGCTGTAATGAAATGCTTCGTCTAATCATTTGGTTATTAAATTTTTAAAAAATTTAAAAAAATAATAATTATTCAAAGCATAAAAACCTCCTTAGTAGTTAGTAGATGTGAAATACATTTTCATTGAAAGTAACTGACTATGACTAGTAATAATCAGATACATAGAGATTAGAGATGCATGTGCAAACATCTAAGTGTTAGTAGCATTAAAAAAAAATAAGTCTTTCTGTAGGAAACAGTATATTTTAAAATGAAATGGAGGTCTTTTTTAAAGGTTAAAACCTCACTCAATTTTATGTCTTATAGGGTTTATACTGAGTACAATATTTTGTAACTGTATTAATTCAACTGTAAACTTACAAATTTACAGACAATTTTTAAAGAGATGCATCTTCGCTCTGGAAATTGTTATTGAATATGTCAATGCTGATACAATGAAATGTATATTCTAATTATGTGGTTATTAAATAAATAATTTTTTTAAAATTGTCATTTCTGTTAAGGTCCACTGTGTTATGTTGATGTCTTCAGACATACATGACCTCCAGTGGGGGATCTATGGAAGGGTGCCAGTTAGTATGGGAGGATAAAGGGGGCTAAGTTGGTTTGAGATATTCTGCTTGAAACACAAAAATTCAATAAAAACAAGTTTTTAAATAGCTGTCATTTCATGTGAATGACTATCCTATAAAGAATGTTTACTTTTTATCCAAGATATAAGAGACTACAAGTTATAGCATACCGACTATGTAGTAGGAAAATCCGAGAAAACATTCATTACTATTGCATATTTTACATAGACAAATTGCATAGACAAATGAAAACTTAATTGCCTTAATACTGCCATTATCACTAGGCTAATAAAAAATGCTGAAAAATTGGGGCTTGAGAGATGACTCAGTGGTTAAGAACACAGGTTGTTCTTGCAGAGGGCCTGGGTTCAAATGCCAGCACTCACATGGCAACTAAAACCTGTCTGTAACTCCAGATCCAAGGGATCTGACGGCCACTGCTGTGCTCTGAGGATATTGCACGACGTGGGTTCACTTACCTAAATGCAGACAATATACTCATACATATAAAATAAACATAATAAGGAACAGATCCTTAAACGACCTTAAGAGTAAAAATAAATCAGTTTATTTGGACCAACTATGTGGCCTTAAACATCCAAAAGGAAAGTATAACCAAAGATTAAAGGGCCAATATAATTTCATAAGAGACCATATGTATAGCTAAAGGCTACATAGCAACCAAGAATGCCAGACAGGCGATATCTCCTTCTGAGTTGTTGTCCAGGGTGGCCAAAAGGATTCCCAGATAGTAACCCAGCAGAGAACTGGGAAATTGAACAGCAGACCCCAATCTTATCCAAAGGAATATTGACAACTGAATACTGCTAGATGAGGAACAGCTGACCCTCCTAAAACAAAGACCTCTAGATAGGCTGACTAGATTAACCAGAAGGGCAAGTAGTGGGGAATGGCTGGGGGTGCCGACAACACAGCAGACAGTAGCAGGGATTACCAGAGTATAAGGGCTCTAGTGGGGGGAGGGAGGCTATGGTAGAGTGCTACCTTGGAAGTGGGTCTATTAAAAAACAATTCTTCAAAGCATAAAAATTTGCTCCTTAATAACTAGTAGATGTGAAAATCATTACCATTA
>NW_008355363.1:489098-490114 GCF_000622305.1 Nannospalax galili | reverse complement strand
GTCACTAGTAATAATCAGATATATAGAGATTAGAAATGCATGTGCAAACATCTTAATGTCAATTGCATTGAAAATGAATTTTTCTGTATGAACTGGTGTATTGTAATAATGAAATGGAGATCTTTTAAAAAGGATAAAACCTCATTTAATGTTACGTCTTATAGGGCTTATACTGAGTAAACTATTGTATAACTGTAACAATTCAACTGTAAACCTAAAAATTTACAGCCAATTTTGAAAAAGATGCATCTTAGCTCAGAAAATTGTTATTGAATATGTCAATGCTGTAGTAATGAAATGCTTCTTCTAAGTATGTGGTTATTAAATAAATAATAAACTAAAAAATAATAAATAAAATATTTTTATATTGCTGAAAGAAAACATTTAAAAAATTAAAAAATGGAAAATAAATCAAAGTAGTTTTAAATAAAGGAGTTGTT
This sequence comes from Nannospalax galili, assembly GCF_000622305.1. Taxonomy (NCBI): domain Eukaryota; kingdom Metazoa; phylum Chordata; class Mammalia; order Rodentia; family Spalacidae; genus Nannospalax; species Nannospalax galili. The sequence continues at coordinate 489,674 of NW_008355363.1, read as the reverse complement.
CTAAAATATATTTCCAATTTGCATGTTTTTGAAAATATTAAGAACTGCTGTTGCCTAGAGTTTTGGACTATTCAGCCTGTATTTCTAATTTACATCAATGACAAAATTATGAAATTTTTCCTTAAAGGTTTCTGCCAGTGAATTTTATCTTTCTTTTCCAATGGATAACTGTTTACAATTTTGGAAGTCATTTTTGGTTAGAGTTTCGTGTATTCCTTAACTTGAAGGTCTACAATTACATAATAACAATTTATAAATCATCAAATACAGTTGGGTGCCTACTACACATTAAGGCCATTGTTCAATTTGTCTCCAATTTATTTTTTATCTGATGCAAAGAACATAACCTCTCTAGCAGTCTAAGAAATGGTGGACAAATCTTTACTACCTTGCTCCTTATTAGCCTCCTTTTGCTAGAATTAATTTAGAGAATCAAAATTTTGTGATATACGTTTAATAATAAGCACCCCAAACAAAGCATTTAAAAAATAATGATGCATATATATGGTTCTATGAAATATAATGAATGTTCATAAATAAAAGTGTCAAATAGGAGAGTTGAGAACTATTTGAAAT
>NW_008355363.1:480839-488527 GCF_000622305.1 Nannospalax galili | reverse complement strand
GATTATATTCTTTTTCTTATTGAATAAAACTCTTTTTCTTTGTATGAATAAAATGTCTGGAGAATCCCAATCATATATCTTCCCTTCACTGAGTTGTGCTGTTTATATTAAATCTCATTATGATAAATGTACAAAATATTGTGACTTAATAAATAACAGGGAACAAAATTCCCAGAAACATTTCTGCATCATCAACTGAACTTCCTGCATGGTCGATTACCTGATTACAGCTTCAATGATTGTGGAGACTTTGGAATGCTACATATACACAGAGTAATCATAATTTATCTTGGGTCATATTTAGTTTTATGAATACGTATTCCTTGCCCACCACTGGGTAGGACCTAATGTCCTGTGACTAGCAGTTAAAAATCTTTTAAAATGTATTAACATGACCCTAGTTTCCATCACTTAAAAGCCTGAGTGTCATCAGATAGCATCTGAAGCCTATAGCTGAGATGTCTTGCCTTTGCTGTACCAACCTAGCAAAAGTTTTGACCCATGTACTGAACTTTGACTTATGGCTGTCAATTTTATGTTGCCACACATGAGTGTCTTCCCATTTAGTGGGCTCTAGGTACAGCTAGGTAGCTGTTGATTACCCTAAATATAAAAGTGCCACTACTGCACCAATGTTTGTTGTGCCAGCCATTGATGTGGTTATTTGGCCTTGAAGTTGGGGTTGGACCATTGATTGAAGTTTGCATAGTGATCTCCAAAGCTATGAGAGCTAGCCTTCAGGAGAGTTGGTTTATAGGTCAATTCCAGCTCCATCGCTGCAAATCCTGTGTCCAAAGTATGTCGTGTCTTCAGCAAAATGGGTCTTACCTTCAAGTTCTGGGAGGCAATCAAGGGGTTTGGCAATAGCTTGTATAGTTTTGGGAGTCTCTTGCACTACCTTGGCCATCAACTCAAAGGAAGGTTTCTCCTGTTTGGCACTGTTTCTAAAATTATTTTTTGAGAATTCATACAGTGTACTTTGATCATATTCAGAACTATTTCCCCTATCTGCTCCCCCACTTGATTTCATGATCTATATTATTAATATTTTTATTTTAAAATCTGTTGAGTCTCATTTATGCCCTCAAATGCCTTTCTGGGTGTGTCTCTCCCCAGTGGCCTGCTCAACCTACCCAGCATTACACCCTTAAAGAAAATGAACTTTCCTTTTCCCAGAAGCTATCAATTGCCAATAGGTTTTCAGTATACATTGGGGCTTCTTTCCAACCTCTCTCACTATATGCTGGACATTTGTCTGATTTGAGCTTCTGTAGATCTTTGGTATGCTGTCACCATTACTGTGAGTTCCTATGAATAACTCCCATTCTTTCTTGAAAATACTGTTTCCTTGTAGTCATCCTCTATCTCTGACTCTTACAGTCTTTCTGGCCCCTCTTTCACTACAATCCTTGACCCCTGGGAGGCGAGGATTTGATGCACGTATCCAATTCAAGTCTAAGTACCCTGTAGTCTCTTATTCTCAGCTAGTTGACCAATTTGTATCTCTGTGTTAATTTCCATCTGCTGCAAGAAGGACTTTCTCCAGTTAGAGTTGAGAGATGCATTAATCTATGGGTATAACGGGAAGTCTTTAAATGTTAGTTTAATACTACATACACTTAGCAAAATAATAGCAGTAGGTTATCTCCTATTGCTTGTGGCTAGTCTAGACACTGATTCATACACCTGATATATGTGCCAGGTATGGACTCTATCTTGTGAAGTGGGCCTTAAATACAATCAGAGAACGGTTGGTTACCTATGTCATTCATGCCACTATTGGACCAGTGGGCATATCTTGCTATGCCAGTTGGTTATTGTGCCTTGCAGTATTTGCATGTGGGCAAGGATGTTGATTCCTTTTTTTTTTCAAGGATCACACATAGCACTTTCTAGCACTATTAAATTTAGCCATGAGAAATGAAGCTTTAGGGCAGTATAAGCTTGATTATTCCTTGTTTTCTCTATGACGCATGTATGTAGTCTCTTCAGCAGTAGGGTCTTATTGTCAACTTCTGGCAGGGAACTAAGAGCAAGGGAAATAGCCAGTACTTTGGGGTCTCTGGGAGCCATGGTCAGCTGCGTCAAAAGAGAGAGCCCATATTTAAAATTGGACTTGGCATTTGCTGACCTATGGTTCCTGTCAGGGACATTTTCACAGCCCATGCCCTGTTATTGGGTAGTTCTATTTTATCTATTCTTAGAGTGTATGTGTATGTACTCTAAGAAGCTTCTATAGAAATCAGTTATATTTTAATTTTTCAAAATGCCTTAAGTGTTAATTATCTATCCCCACATTCCCTTCTGTACCCTTATCACCACTTCCACAAAGTTTTTAACCTTTCATTATTTCTCTTTCACTATTTGTGCTACTGCATTCTACCTTCCCTACAATGAAGCTTCCTTTTCATGGGCCCTTATTGGTTTCCTGACCTCTATGGATTTTCCCAATGGAAACACACATCTAATGATTAAAGGCTAGTACCTACTTAAGAAAGAGAATATACAAGGTTCAAATTTCGGGGTCTAGGTTACCTCACTCGGGATGATTATTTCTAATTCCATCTGTTTACCTTTGAATTTCATAACTTCATTTTTCTTAAGCTCTGAATAATATTCCACTGTGTAAATATACCATACTTTCATTATCCATTCATCAGTTGATGGATGTCTAATGTTTTACATTTCCTGGCTGTTTTTAATAGAGCAGCAATTAATATGTATGAACAGGTACCTCTGTTTTAGAATGTAGAATCCTGCTCAAGAGGGGTAAGATGAAATCTCAAGATACTTTTAATTTATATTGTCCTAATGACTGAAAAAATTTTAAACAGGTTTTTAAGTATTTCTCAGTCATTTGTGTTTCATCTTTTGAAAACTCTCTGCTTAGTTACTTGCCCAAATTTTTAATTAGGATTTGATGTTTACTTTTTGTGAGTATATATATATTCTAGATACTGATCCACTTTCAGAGGTATAACTGGTACTCTTTTTCCAATTCTCTAGGTTGCCTCTTAATTTCTTTCTTGATTTCCCCCTTAACCCAGTTTTCATTCAGTAGTGTTTCATTTAGTGTACATGAGTTTGCATACTTTCTCTCTTTCTATTTGTTATAGATATCCGTTACTTCTTTGTGGTCAGATAGAGTACAGGATGCAATTTCACAGTTTCTTATGTTGAGAATTGCTTGGTGTCCTAAAAATTTTGGAGAAAGTTTCACTGATTGATGAGAACAAAATGTATTCTTTGAGGCTGGAGAGATAGCTCAGCGGCTAAGAGCACAGACTGCTCTTGCAGTGGACCCGAGTTCAATTCCCAGCACCCACAAGGCAGCTGAGAACCGTTCTTAACTCCAGTTCCAGGGGAATCTGAAGCCCTCTTCTGACCTCTGTGGCATTCCACGACACGGGTGCACTCATGTACATGCAGGCAATACATTCATACACATAAAAAAAATGTATTCTTTGGTGTTTCGATAGGGTTTTCTATAATTGTCAGGTCCATTTGGTTTATGATGGCATTTAATTCCTGAGTATCTCTGTTTAGTTTTTGTCTTGATCACCTGTTTATTGGTGAAATTCAAGTATTGAAGTCACCCACTATAGCATTGTTGAAGTCAAGCTGTGATTTTAGATCCAATAGCACTTCTTTTGTGAAATCAGGTGCCCCTGAATTTGGTCCATAGAGTATTAGGATGGTAATATCCTCTTGTGGATTTTCCATTTAATGAGTATGAAATGTCCTCTCATTTCTCTTCTGACTAGTTTTTGTTCCACATCTATTTTGTCAGATATTAGAATAGCGTTACCTACGTTTTCTTAGTTCCATTTCTTGATATAACTTTTCCAGAACTTTTATTCAAAGTAAAACTTGTGTGTTGGTTGTTGATGGTGCGGTGTGCTCATGGAAGCAGGATTAAAAAAGAATCTTGCTTTCTAATCTGGTCATTTAGTCTGTGTATTTTTAATTGGAGAATTGAGGCTATTAATATTGAGAGTTATTTCTGAACTATGTTTATTAATATATATTACATTGCTGTGTGGTATTGTTTTATAAGGCCACTTCTAGTTAAGTTTTCTGAAATTTTCTATTTATTCCCTGAGTTCTCTTAGATGTGTTTGTCCTTTTCTTCAGAGTGAGGTATTCCTTCTAGTCTCCTCTGTAAATCTGGCTTACTGGACATAAATTACTTAAATCTGTTTCTATCATAGGAAGTTTTCATCTTGACTTTTATAACAACTGAGCGTTTTGTGGGGTATGATAACATGGGTAGGTGTTTGCTGTCTTTATGAATTTATAGAACATCTGTCCATGCCTTCCTGTCTTTCAGGGTCTGTACTGAAAAGTCAGGTGTTATTTTGATAGTCTTGCCTTTTTTCTCCCTTGCAGCTTTCAGTATTTTTTATTTGTTCTCTGCATTTAGTGCTTTGATTATTATGTGATATAGAAAGTTTCCATTCTGGTTCTTTCCATTTGTGTTCTGTATCCCTCTTGGCCCATGCTAGGTATCACTTTCCTTAGATTTGAGAAGTTTTTTCCTACGGTTTTGTTGAAAATATTTTTTGTGCCTTTGGCCTGAGTTTTTTCTCCTTCTTCTACATCTATGATTCATAGATTTAGTCTTTTTTACAGTATCCCAAACTTCTTACATTTTCTGTTCTTGGGATTTTTAGATTTAACGTTTTCTTTGACTGAATAATGGAATCCCTCTATCCTATTTTCAAGGCTTGCTATTCTTTCTTCCATACAATTCATTCTATTGATGAGACTTTTCACTGAGATTGTATTTGACTGATTGAGTTTTTCATCTCAGGGTTTATTTCAATTCAGCTTTTCTTCAAAATTGCCACTTTTTAAAATTAAATTCTAATGTCATTTCTTGAATTTTTTTCTTTGTTTCATTCAGTTGTTTGTGTTCTCATGTTCTCCATTCTGCAAATTATGTGTGTACTCTTTGAGCTCATTAAACATGTTTATAGTCACAATTTTGAAATTATCGTTGTCTTGTGCCTCAACTAAGGTGCTACTCTCAAGAGACAATACAGTGTGTATACTGATTTCTGGAGGACACTTTCTGTTTTGGATATTCAATGTTCTTTATATTTCTGTGATTGGACCCAGGCATTTGGTGTTAAATTGTTGTTGGGTGTTTCTTGGTATCTGGTCTCACCTTTGTGAGGCAAGTGTTTGTATCTTTGTCTGTTGTTACCTCAATGTGTCAGGTTGTGGACCAGCTGAATGATCCTTAGTGTTCAATCTTGTTTCAATTCTGTGTTGATGCATAAATGTTACCTGGCCAGTTTGAGACATGGGAAGTTCTGAGCCCAGGAGTAAACCTTCTGTAGACTTATTAGGTTCTCACTGTCAGTCTTCAGAAGTCTATAAAAGGATGACTTGATTCTGCAGGTCACCATTGGTGGCAAGAGTTGTCGGGGGGGGGGGGGGGGGGGGGAGTGGGAGTGAGCAGTGCTCCCTAGGGCTCAGGAGGTGGATTTCACATCAATCTCAGGTGGAAGTGGATCAGTTGGAGACTGAGTTGGAGGTCTATATCAGGGTCTGAGATCTCAAGACTCATTGTAGTTTCTGGGCAGCATGATGGGTAGGTTGTTGGTGTGTGTGGGTGAACAGGGTCTGACTACAGATATTTGGCAGGGTGAAGGTTGTGTAGAGGTGACTACTGGGGTTTAGGGATAACAATAAGCCATTCACATACACCTGACAGTAGCACAAAACTGGCTTTGGGGTTTTGAGGTGATGACAGTGGAAAGATGGCAGCTGACTTGGGACTCAGGGCCATGTAGAGACTATCTGGTACACAGCCTAGAGGGGTCTTGTATATTCCAAATGGATGGCGGGAGCTCATAAATAAGTGGAAATCCCAGGCAAGAGACACCAGTGGGGCTTTGGTGTGATAGCAGTGGGGCGTGGCAGCCTGCCTGGGTCTCTAAGCCACCTGGGAGTACTGAAGACTCCTTGGTGTCAAAAACGAAATAATTTTCAGTTACATTGTAGTTCATTCTAAATATCTCACTTTGTATTCATCTCATTCCAAAGCCATCAGGGTGTTGTACATTATTCTCAAAGAAACCAGCTGCCACCTTCATGAGTTCATGTGTGTGTGCTTTCAAGAGATCATCAAAGCTGTGCTTTTTGAATGTTGATGTTCCCTCATAGATAGTGCGGGGGACTTTGGATCTTCATCTGCGTATTCAGACACTCCTCTTAGTCACTTTTATGCAATTTTGTCCTAATTGCACATTTCTTTATTGTATTGTGGTGGCACTAGTCTATACAGGCTGGAGAAGACTAGGAGACTTCAGTGGCATAGATGGGCAAGTCATAATTGATGCTGAGTGCAGATCATCAAGTGTGAAGATTCACCTTGCAAGTAAGCCATCATCCATATTCTGAAAGCAACATTAGCAAACTCATTGGTTCCTGAAGGGTAAACTTTAGTGGAAAGGAACTTTGATTTGTCATTCAAACTTATGAGGACAGGAGTAGACATGGGGTAGTCTTCCCCTAGAGTGAAAATTCCCAAAATTAAATGAAAATGCATTGCCCTCCAAAATAATTCATCTAAAATTTTCTCTACACTCTCTTTACCTTTCATTTCTATCACACCATAGTCTTGAATATCAATGCATTTCTCAAAGTTTTTTGTCATTCTTTAATTCCAATAACACAAAATTGGTAGTGTGGTATTTCTAATCCAAGTTATGGTTATGTCTAAATAAACAGCTGGATTCTGTGTACTTGAGCCAGGCTTTAATTATTGTTTCATTGAAACAATGTTTTCATCATGAATTGGGGAAGAAGAAGCTATGATTCACCCCTGTCTTACTAGGGAATCCTGTTATTTGATCCCTAGGCCTTGAACATCACACACGTAATTACAGACTTTTTAATTCTTCTCAGTGCTTTCAGGGAGAAAAACATGCTGCCCCCAGTGCTTTGGTATATTAGTCATGCACACCAGCATTCATTCACTATAATGGGTGGAGAGCAAGGTGGGATCATGAGGGGCTAGGGTTGCATGTCCAGGTCATAAGAGGAGCAGATGTCTCAGTGAGCTTTTTTACATTCTAAATTTTGTTTGCAGGGTTAGATAAAAGTCATTACTCCAGATTCTGTCCATAAGGTAAAAAAACATTTCTGTAGGTTAAGTTTTTGTTTACAATAGTGCCTGTGATAGAACTCTGGAAATTTCACATGCTTGACAAGTATTTTAATGTTGAGAGAAGGATCCATTCTTATCTTCTTGAAGGGATAAATTCAATCAAGAGAGGAACACTTAGAGAAGTTTATTTACAAAACAGCAGAAAGAAAGCTAATCTGAGGTAGGATAACAAAGAGAGACTGGAGTGGGAGCCCTGAGTAGGGGAACAGCCTAGTGGATCCTGTACTGAAGAATTTAAAGATGTTTATGCATATGAAGTGATTAATATATCCATGGGTTAAGGAGACATTTTTAGTGTCCTAAATCATGAAGGATTTTCTGCTGTTAGATAAAAGTCATTACTCCAGATTCTGTCCATAAGGTAAAAAACATTCCTGTAGGTTAAGTTTTTGTTTACAATAGTGCCTGTGATAGAACTCTGGAAATTTCACATGCTTGACAAGTATTTTAATGTTGAGAGAAGGATCCATTCTTATCTTCTTGAAGGGATAAATTCAATCAAGAGAGG
>NW_008355363.1:478095-480255 GCF_000622305.1 Nannospalax galili | reverse complement strand
TCAGCCTTTCTGTTTTAACTAGAACATTTATTTTTACCCTACCATTTATTTTTTACCATAACAGTTCTATCTTGAAATATCCCCTCAAGTTCAATGTTAGAATATTAAAATGTAGTTTCTTTAGATAGTTATCTCTATTCACAGGATCAGGAAATTAACGTTCTCTAGTTTTACTCTTTAAAAGTTATAGGCTGAACTTTCAGAATGGTTTTAGCTTACTGGAATGACAAAAACAATGAGTTACCATTTATATGTAAAAGTATTTAAAAATCTTTTGGCAACAGTGTCAACATAAAAGTTGTTTCCTATATAATTCTTTATTCAGCCAAATAAATCTGCTTTTCCACCATAGGTTTGGCACAATAAAATGATAATTCCTCCACCTTCTCTCAATGCAGTAAAAACTGAAGCATAACCATATCCCATAGTAAGCCATTTCAAAGTATATAATTAAAAAAATACTACAGCATTCTAATATATTACCTTTACAACAGCTCCAACAATAATTATTCTATAATAATCCTACTGGACTCAACTATACACAAACTGTAAAAAGTATTTTTCTTTTATGGTGGCATTAAAGTTGCAATACCAGTTCATTTTCAATTATGCCATAAAAAGCCTAAGTCTCAAGAACTTTCAGACAAAATGTTCCCAAACTGTGTGCATAGGTTGTGTCTAGAAATCATACCAGCAAGATAACAAGCTTCTTTTCTCTAAACACTATCTTCTTACAGCATCATATACAGAAAATTACTCTAACCAGGGACAATGGAACTATATGGATGCTTTCTTGAGTGTACAATGACTCTACTCAATAAATATAAAATAAATATTGTTGTTATTCCTTGTAAATCCCTCTGAATTCACATACATTTTAGAAATCTGAATTCCTGACCCAACTCCATTTTGTCATTTGAGGTTAGCGAGTTCACCCATAGTTGGGCCCCAACTCTAGTTAACCATTTGAGGTTAGGGAGCCCCCTCATAATTTGGTCCACATCCTGGTCATCATTTGTTATTTTGAAGTGCACAGAGACTTTGGTGTCTGACCTAGGTCACCCAACAAGGTCAGAACATCAGCTTAGGGTTCTACACCACACCTAGTCTTTGTCCAATGGATGGAGATAAAAACTTCAGTGGATAACCTTATCAACAATATGGATCATGTGGAGGACAGAACTTCAGAGCTTGAATAAAATATAGAGGAATTGGATCACTAAAATCCAGGTCAACGATACATTTTTTTAAAAAGTGTATGGACAGAACATGCAAAACCTTGTGACATCATTAAAGGGAAAAACTTACTAATTATGGACATAGAAGTGGAAGAATTAAAAAAATTATTGAGTTTTTGTACATTTTATACAACAGTTCATAATCAAATTTAGTCCCCTCTCACCATCCATGGACCCCCCCATCAGACCTCATGTATTCTGCCATACATATTAAGTCCTATCCAGTCAAACATTTGTACCCAGATGTCCTTTGATGCAAATCCATCCTTTGGAGTCTAGTCCGCCTACCTAGTCATCATTGGTAAGGTTTACTCCCCTGTCACAAAGTAGTGATCAGTCTCCAGTAATTCCAGGCTAAGGCTACCAACCACCCATTTTTCTTGTGCCAATCTGGGCCTATTGTGAAAGAATGGGTTGAAAGACTGTAAGAGCCAGGGTTGATTCATGAACATAGGGAAGCATGGGCTTTCAGGCCACTAGAAGCTTGTCCATATGAACTTATGGCAATGGTTGCATCAAGCACAGGACCCATGCCAACACAATCAGACAAGGGGGACGAATTTTATTCCAAAGGAATATGAAACGTTTTCAGTAAGTCACTGAAAACAAAAGTTCCCACACTGGAGAGATGGCTCAATGGTAAAGAACACTGACTGTTCTTGCAGAAGACCCGGGTTTGAAACCCAGCACCCACATGGCAGCTAACAACTGTTCATAACTCCAGTTCCAGGGGATCCAACAGCCTCTTCTGTCCTCCACAGGCATTGCATGGCACGGGTACACTAAACTACATGCAGGCAATATACACATACACATAAAATAATAAAAAAAAAAAATAGAAAGAAAAGAGTTCCGAAATCTAGGAAAAGTGGTACCTTTCAAGATAGAAGAGTTTCACCAGGAAACCAAACAGACAGGAGCA
>NW_008355363.1:476709-477306 GCF_000622305.1 Nannospalax galili | reverse complement strand
AAAAAAAAAAAAACATCAGATGTTGCTATTCTAATACTGCACAAAATAGGTTTTAACTACATTTATTCAGAAGAGATAGAGTGTCACGTCATACTGATCAAAGAAACAATCCATTAAGAAGAAAGTACAATTCTAAATATATACACAGTAAACACAGTTCATACAATTTCATAAAGCAAATACTACTAGCTATGGAAACCCAAATAAAATCCCAATACATTACTAGTGACTTCAGCACTCCACTTTCACCATTCTTCAGATCCACTGGACAAAAATTAAACAGAAAAACAGTGGAACTAAGTGACAGCATAAGTGAAATGGACCTAGCAGACATTTGCATTTACATTTACAGGTAAATTACATTTACATAACATTCAATCAGAACACTATAGAATGTGCTTCATTTTTGTAACCCACAGAATTTTCTCTAAGATGGCTCACACACATTCGTGATCATAATGAAATAAAATTACAAACAATAGCAAGGTAAATTACATAATATATAAAAAAAATCATGAAAATTAAAGCACATAATAATTGAACCGTGAATGTGTCATTCAAGCAAACTAAGAAGGCAATGAAAAATTCCTACAATTA
>NW_008355363.1:476300-476685 GCF_000622305.1 Nannospalax galili | reverse complement strand
TTACCAAAATCTAATGCATACAATGAAGGCTATTATAAGAGGGAAGCTTATAGTTACATGTTCCTAAATTTAAAATTCAGTGCTATATCAGGTAAACAAGATAAATATGTACATTAAAGAATTAGAAAAGCAAGAAAAAAGTAAACCCAAGAAATAGAAGATAGGGAGGAATAACTAATATTAGCATAGAAATTAATTAAATAAAAATGAAAAAAAGCAAAACAAAGACTCAATGAAACAAAAAGTTGGTTCTTTGAAATGATAATCACGATTAAAAATTCCTTAGTTAATTAAAAAAATAAAGACCCCAATGAATAAATTAGAGATTAAAAAGAAAACATTAAAACAAAAAGGATGACTTTTTAGATGTATATGACCTAACAAG
>NW_008355363.1:469254-476267 GCF_000622305.1 Nannospalax galili | reverse complement strand
CATACATATGTATAAAATAGGAATGAGGTTTAAGCAGTAACCAAAAATCTCCCAACTACCAAAAGTCCAGGTCCTGAAAGAGTACATAATTCTATCAGACCTACAACAACTAACACTAATCTATCAAATTATTCCATGAATTAGAAAACAGGGAATACTTCATAACTCTTTTACAAGACCAGTATTATACTGATTCCAAAACCATAGACACAACAGCAACAAAAAAGAAAATTACAGCCCAATGTACTTGATGATCAAAAATTTTTCAAAGAAAATGCATTCTCCAGCTTTAAGGCCCAAACCTACTCTGCCTAGTTTGTTAGAGCCTCCCAAGGAAATTCCGCAGTCCATCTTTGCTCATAATCCCTCTGGTGATCTTTCTGCCAGAGAACTGAATACTGCCTGAGTAAGTCAGAACTCACTCATGCGGGTTGGCTCCTCTGCACCCTGACCTGCTCCATTCTTTCCCATCATGCTGCTCCCTTCACGCCTTAGGCCTAGGCGCATTCCTGCTCTTCCCACCTCAGACTTCTGGACTAGATTCTTAACTCTGAACCTTCCGAATGTGTCTTGATCCTCTGCACACAGACTAGCTGCATTCTCCAGAATCATTATCCATACCTACTCTGCCTAGCTAGTTAGACCCTCCACACACTGTCACCACCTCAGTTTTAGCTCTGTGACTCCTTCCGGATATTTGTGTCTGAGACCTCCTCACTAGCCTTCCAGAATCCAGCCATTGAACTCGCACAGCATTCATTTCCCTTGGATCCATCAGATGGCACATCCCTAATGAGCTTGGAAACACCCTGTCCCACTAATAAATAATGAAAAAAGCTTATATGAAGCACAAACAAACTAACCATTCATACTTGAGCAAAAATGCAACTGAGCTACATCAGTATAAACAGAACAAAACTTCAGCTCAACAAAGGGAGACTAGAATTTCATACCAGACACACATCCAACAAAAGAAATCCATAAGCACAAACAAAAATGCAAAAACACAAATAATATGAAAAACCAGAAGAATGTGTCCTCAAAAATTCCACCAGTCATATACACTTGCACTACAATGATAACCACACAGAGGAACCCCAGGATGCAGAATTTAAAAGAAGAATCATAAATATGATCAAAGAACTTAAAGAACTCACAAACAACTCAAAGAACTCAGAGAGGGTAGGACTAAACTCCTGACTGAAGCTGAAGTAAATATAAATGTATAGCTTCCTGAAATGACAAAAATAATTTGGGACTTGAAAAATGAACTCACAAAAGAAATAGAAATATTGAAGAAAATTTAAGATGAAATGAAGATGGAATTGAAATCTCAATAAGTAAATTTGAAATGATAGGAGAAAGTCTCACAAGCAGGATAAATGAAATGGAAAACAGAATATCAAGACTGGACAGTGTTGAGGGGCTGGACTGCTCAAACAACAAACAGGAGAAAAAAATCAGAATGGAATATGCAGGAAATGTGGAACACCATGAGAATACCAAATGTACACATTATAGGCAGAGTAAGGAGAATAATCTCAGGTCAATAGCATTGACCAGATCTTCAGCAGGATGATACAAGAAAACTTTCCCAAATTAAGGAAAGACACACTTAAACACATACTAGAAATACACAGAACAACAATTACACAGAACCAGAACAGAAACTCCCCATGGCATATCATAGTAAAAACTCTAAATGTATAGAACAAAGAGAGGGTACTGAAAGCTGCTAGAGAAAAACAAGTTACATATCACAGAAAACCCATTAGAATTACAGCTGACTTTTCAGTGCAAACTATGTAAGCCAGAAGAGCCTACACCAAAGTACTCTCAATTTTAAATGACCGAGGATGATAACGGAAAATACTTTACCCAGAAAAACTATCTATCATAGTTGAAGGGGAAAGAAAAATTTTCCATGACATGAATAGGCTGAAAGAATTCATGTCCACAAAACCAGCCCTACCGAGAATACTAAAAAGCAATACAAAGGACTGAAGATAGGTATGATTATACACAAGAGGGTACAGAAAAATAAACAAATGGTGGTATTACAGAAACACAACATAGGAAAAAGAACACAAAAAATTAAAATGACAGTAGCCAATTCACAACTTTCAAAAGTTGTTTTTAATATCATTGACCTCATCTCATCAGTCAAAAGATACAGTCAGGTGGAATGGATTAAGAAACAAAACCCACCTTTTCGTTATTGGCAAGAAACTCATTTCACCTTCAAAGATAAGTACTACCTTAGAATTAAAGAATGGAAAAAATATTCCAAGCAAATGGTACTAAGAAACAAGCAGGTGTTGCAATACACAGTTGATATCATTATAAATAGAGAAAAACTGTAAGCATTCCCATTAAAATCAGGCACCAGATAAGACAATCCACTATCTCCACTCCTTTTCAATATAGTGCTTGAAACTCTTACTAGAGCAATAAAACAAGAGAAAGAAATTAAAGGAGTGCAAATTGCAAAATAAGAGGTCAAATTATCACTATTTGCAGAGGATAAGATAATATATATAAGAAATTTCAAAACATCCACAAGAAAACTAATAGAAATGATAGCACTTTCATCAAAGTGGCAGATTCCAAAATCTATGAACAAAACCAGTAGTCTTTCCATATACCAATAACAATCAATCAGAAAAAGTGTTCATGGAAAACCTTCCCATTCACAGTAGCCTAAAAAATAAAATATCTAAGAATAAACCTTTAAAAAAGACATTAAAATCTCTACAATGAAAATTTTGAATCTTTGGAGAAATAGATTAAGAAAGATACCAGGAAATGGTTAGACCTCTAGTACTCATGTATTGGTAGAGTAAATTTGTGGAAACGATTGACCAAAATCAATCTATAGATTCAATCCAATGCCAATCAAAATCCCTATGACATTCTTCACAGAACTAAAAAAAAAAAAAAACCCGAATTTTCAGATGGAACCACAAAAGACCTTAGATAGCCAAAACAATCTTGAGCAAAAAGAGCAATGCTGGGGAAGCCATATCAGATCTCAAACTATATTACAGAGCTATAGTAATAAAACAGCATGGAACATAACAGAAGACCCAAGCATGTCTGCAAGCAATTTCAGGCACCTGATATGAGAAAAAGGTGCTAGGAACACACACTGGAGTAAAGACAACATATTCAACAAATGCTGTTGGCAAAACTAGATCTCCTTTTATAGAAGAATGGAATTAGACCCTTATCTTTCACACTGAATAAAAGTAAACTCCAAATTGGTGACTGAATGTGAAACCTGAAACTATGAAACTGTTAGAAGATAACATAGACAGTACCCTACAAGATACAGGTGTAGGACAGGTCTTTCTGTATTAGACATCAGTTGTTTGGGCATTAAGGTCAAGAATTGATAGGTGGTACCTCATTAAACTAAAAAGCTTCTGCACAGCAAAAGAAACAACCAGGGAAGTTAAGAAAAAATACACTGAGTGGGAGAAAATGTTACAAGCTACACATATGACAGAAAATTAATATCCAGGATATACAAAGAACTCAAAAAACAAAGAAACAAGTAAACAAGTGACCAAATAAAAAGAAGGGCTAAGGACCCGAACAGAGAGTTCTCAAATGAAGAAATAAAAATGGCTAAAAATACCTTAAAAAGTGATCAACATTCTCAGTATTTAGAGAAATGCAAATAAAAACCACCTTAATATTTCATCTTACCCCAGTCCACCTAAGATCAAGAGAATAAAAGACAACAAGTGTTGGCAGGGATGTGGAGAAAGGGGAACGCTCCTTCACTGCTTGTGGAATTGCAAACTTATGGAACCACTATGAAAAGTGGTATGGAGAACTCTTCCTAAAACAAGGGACTCTATTTATGCTGACTAGACTCAGTGGACAGACTTGCACTGGGGAATGGCTGGGGACACTGACAGCACAGTAGACTTTAACAGGGATGACAGAGTATAGGGCCTCCAATAGGGACAGGGGCTAAAGCAAGGTGCCAGTGGGGAAAGGGGTGTAAAGATAATCAAGATTGTTTGAGGTGTTCTGTATGAAATGCTATTTAAATTCAGGCTTCCCAAAGCAATTTACTCACTTCCTTATAAATTGGTTTATCCTATCATTTAATTGTTTATATCCTGAATTGTGTAATGTTTCAAATTTGCTTTGTAACTACACTAAAACCATCCCTTAAAATAATTTTTTTTTAATTTAAAAAGCACTAAAAATGGGATTGGAGAGATGGCTCAGAGGTTAAGAGCACTGAGTGCTCTAGCAGAGGACCCAGGTTCGATTCTCAGCATCTGCATGGTGGCTAACAACGATCTGTAACTCCAGTTCTAGAAGTCCCAACACTTTCTTCTGATCACGAAGGGCACTGCACAACATAGGTACACTTCCACACATGGAGGCAATACATCATATACATAAAATATTTAAAAAGTTAAAAAATAATAAAAATGAATCTAGCATGCTCTCCAGTTATACCACTCCTTGGCTTATTCCCAAATGACTCATCCTACTGTAGAGATAAACTATGCATCAATATTTGTTGTTGCTCTTTTCCCAATAGCTAAGAAATGGAAACAACTTAAATGTCCCTCAACTGAGGAATGGATAAGAAAATGCTGTAGATTTACACAATGGAGCTCCACTCCGAGATAAAGAAAGACAAAATCAAGAAATTTTGCAGGTAAATGGATGGAACTACAAACTGTTATCCTGAGTGAAGCAACACAGGCTAAAAGAAAGAAGCCACATATATTCCCTGTCATTTGTAGATCTTAGCACTATAACTTTATATGTGATTCTATATCCTGATGTATCCATAGTTGCCAGGAAAATGAAAGGGAATGATGAGGGTAAAGGAATAAAACAGCTCAAGAGAGGGGAATAGTAAGAAACAGATGCTGCCGAGGAGGGAATGAGGAAAATAGATCTATTCATCTATGAAACAAGGAGGTAAGGATGTAAAAGGAACCTTTGAGTGGAGTTGGGGGATAATAGAAGACAGGTATTACCAAGGGGGAAATTGGAGAAAATAGATGTACTTTAACTGAGGAAATAGCAGGGAGGTTAGACAGCATGAGAGAGGAGATACTCATAAAGCTTAGGTGATGTGAAAACAGAGGGAAATGCATTAGCTCAGGAACGTACTGAAAAATACACATACAATATCTGAACCTGAGTGCATGTGTAGACCTGAAGGTTATTTAATAAGTAACACAGTGTCAGACCAAAAGAAAACTCCTTTTAAATTGTTGGTCATGGTAATCCAAGAGTCTCTGAAAATAAAGCGGACTATTGCCACAGCCCTTGATTACCTACCAGAACTTGAAGGTAAGACCATAATGAGGAAGACAGGGCATATTTCAGACACAGGACTTGGATCAATGAAGCTGGAACTGACCTGGAGATCTCCTCCCTGAAGATCTAGCAGATACGATGCAAGCTACTAAGGGAAAAAAATCAGTGGTCTTACCGCAGCTATAAAGTCCAATAACCACAACAATGACTGACAAAACCGTCTATAGAAATGCAGTAGTGGAACTTTTATCTTGCTGATAAACAATAGCTATCTAATTGTCCTTTCAATGGGAGGGAACTCATTGGTGACACTGTAAATGTAGACAAATGCACATGGTTGGAGAGATCATAGATCCTAAAGAAAGTGCTACATCTGCCATATCCCTAGAAAAATGTTATTTTTAACTGTACAGTACATATGGATCATTATATTTCAAGTATACCATTCACTACTCATCAAAGAAGCAACTTTTTGCAACGGATGGAGACTTTCCCAGTTCCATAATGGGTCACACACATAGTAAGTGACTGAGAGATTCCCAGCCCTATGTGACACATCTACGAATGAAATGCTACCCCTATGGCACATGTATATTAGTGGAACAGGTGGTAGAAAGAATATTAATTCATCTCTCAACTCTCACCAGCAAGGCTTTCTCATGCAACAAACGGTGATGCACACAGAAGGCCACAACTAATCAAGGTGCAGAGAATGAGATACTCTAGAGTACATGTCCCTGGAGAAGATTCCTATATTACAACTCATCTACCCATGGCTGAGGGACCATTGCAGAAGATGGTGCAGAAAGATAAGGGCCAGGGTTGGTGCATGATCATAAGGAAACAGAGTCTTCCAGGCCTCTGAGAACTTGCTCATATAAACTTACAGCAATGGTCACAGCATGCACAAGATGCATGCAAACTCAATCAGACAAAAACACAACATAGAACTGGGGAAACAGGCAGCAGGCCACAACCTTAGCTGATGAACTATTGGCAGATGAGGGAGAGTTGATCTTCTTTAAGGGAGAGAGTCTAGATAGGCAGACTAGACTCCAGTGGATGAACTTGTACAGAATATCTCATTTGGACACACAAATTTAACTCAGTAGGCCTTAATAGATATGAGAGAATGTATGAAATCTGTTGAAGGGGTGGCTACGATGGGTGTGAATGTTGGAAGTGTTCCAAATATGATTAAGATGAATTGTCTGATAAGCACAAAATGCAATAAAAATATACACTGAGGAAAAAAATATTCACTATGATCAACACGCCTTCATTTCAGATGTCAGGGACTGTTCAATATACATAGTTCAGTAGGTGTAATTCACACAAATTGTCTCAAGGACAGAAATCACATGATCATCTCAATAAATACAGAGAAAGTCTCTGACAAAACCCAGCATCTCTTCTTGCTAAAGGATTTGGAGAGACTGGGGATAGAGGGAATATATCTCAAGTTAATAAAGTCCTTATCTGAGACATCTATAGACACCATCATACAAAATAGAGAAAAACTTGAAACATTCCAACTAGGAGCAGGAAAAGTCAAGGATGCTTATTTTCTCTGTACTGATTCAATATAATACTTGAAGTCTTAGCTAAAGCAATAAGAAAAAGAAATAAAAGGACTATAAGTAGAAAAGGAAGAAGCCATTTTATCCATTTGCCGTTATCATGATTTGATATACAAGAGGCCTAAAGACTAT
>NW_008355363.1:465094-469153 GCF_000622305.1 Nannospalax galili | reverse complement strand
ACTCTACAAGGAAAATCCTAGTATTAATAAACAAGAAAAGTGGTAGGTTATAAAATTAATATAAAACAACAATCTATTTCTTGTATACCTATTAGAATCATACTTAAAAAGTAAACAGGAAATCAATTCCACTCATAACAGCCAAAAAACTATAACAAAAAAAAAAAATTTGAATGAAACAAACGAGGTAGTAAACATTCGCTACAACGAAAACTTTAAAAGACCAAAGAAACTGAAGACACTCACATATGCAGTCGATACACTCATACACATAAAATAAAAATAATAAAATATGAAAAAAATAAAAGAACAATTGTAAATATGATTAAGGAATTCAATGAATTTAAAGAATACACAAACAAACAAATCAAAGAACTAAAAAAGACAGGGATAAACTTCTGAATGAATTCACTAGAGAGACAGAAACATCTAAGGAAACTCAGGTAGAAATGAAGAAGGAAGTGCAAAACTCAATAAGCCAACTTGAAACAACAGGGGAAATCCTCACCACTAGAATGAATGAAATGGAAAACAGAGTATCAAGATTGGAAGATAAAGTGGATGACGTGGACCACTCAAGCAAAGATTATAGGAAACTAAAAAAACACAGGAATGGAATATGCAAGAGATGTGGGAAACCATGAAAAGACCAAATCTATGGATCATAGGAATTGAGAAAGGAGAAGAATTTCAGGTTAATGGTGTTGACCAGATCTTAAAGAGGATAGTAGACAAGAATCTCCCAAAATTAAGGAAAGACATCCCCATAAAAATATAGGAAGCCCATAGAACAGCAAATAGGCAGGATCAGAAAAGAAACTCCCCACAACATAGCACAGTAAAAAACACTAAATGTACAGGACAAAGAGAGAATACTGAAAGCAGCAAAAGAAAAACAACAAGACACATACAAAGGAAAGCCCATCAGAATTACAGCTAACTTATCAATGCAAACTATGACATCCGGAAGAGCCTGGAACAAGGTATTTCCAGTTCTACATGACAATAGCTGCCAGCCCAGAATACTTTACCCAGCAAAAATGTCTATTAAAGCTGAGGGGGAAAGAAAAATCATCCATGACATGAAAAGCCTGAAAGAATACCTGTCCACAAAACTAACCCTTCAAAGAATACTTGAAGCGATACAGAGAGCAGAGAAAGAAATAGCTATATGCCAGGGGCAACAAAAGAAAATAAATGTTTAATCGAGGAAACACAAAATTAGACAGAGAACACAAACAGCAATCCAAATGACAGCAACCAATACACATATTTCAAATATAACCTTAAATATCAATGGACTGAACTTCCCAGTCCAAGGACACAGGCTAAGTGAATGGATTAAGAAACAAAATCCATCTCTTTGCTGTCTGCAAGAAGCCTATCTCACCTTCAAGGACAGGCATTACCTTAAGGCAAAAAGATGGAAAAGAATATTCCAAGAAAATGGCACTAAGTAACAAGCAGGGGTTGCAACTCAAATAGCTGACAAAATAAACTTCAAAGCATAACTAATCAGAAGAGATAAGGAGGGTCATTTCATTTTGATCAAAGTAACAGTTAACCAAGAAGATATTACAATCCTTAACATATATGCGCCAAACTCTGCAGCACCAAAATTTGTAAAAACAACAGTACAGGACTTTAAGACACAGATTAACCCCAACTCACCAATAGTAGGAGCTTTCAATACCCCACTGTCTCCATTAGACTGATCAACTGGACGAAGAATAAACAGAGAGACATCTGAATTAAATGATACTGTACACCAAATGGACCTAACATACATCTTTCAATATTCCACCCAAGCACCAAAGAATATGCTTTCCACTCAGCACCCCATGGAACTTTTTTCAAAAATTTACCACATACTGGGCCACTGAACAAACCTCAAGAAATACAAAAAGTTGAAATAATCCCATGCATTCTATTGGACCATAATGCAATAAAACTCAAAATCAACACTGGACAAAGCCCTAGTCACTACAAAAACTCATGGTGATTGAACAACACACTGCTAAACAATAAGTGGGTCAAAGGATAAGTAAGGAAAGAAATAAAGAAATACTGAAATTCAACAAAAAGAACAATAGAACACAACACAACACAACTCTGGGACACTTTAACAGCAGTCCTGAAAGGGAAGTTTATAGCTCTAAGTGCCTACATTAAAAAATTGGAAAGAGCCAAATAAATGATGTAACACTGTAACTCAAGACTCTGGAAAGGCAAGAACAAATGAAACCCAAACCCAGTAGAAGAGAAAAAATAACAAAAATCAGAGCAGAAATTAACAAACTGGAAACAAAGAAAACAATACAAGAATCAATGAATCTAAGAACTGGTTCTTTGAAAAGCTAAGCAATATAGACAGACCCTTAGCCCAGATAACCAAAAGAAAAAAAGAACAAATCCAAAAATACAAAATCAGAGATGAAAGGGGAAACATCACAGCTGTACCCAAAATATCCAGACCATTATAAGGGAATATTTTTAAAACCTATATGCTACCAAATTTGAAAATTCAAATGCATATCTAAAATCATGTGAACCACCAAAGTTAAACCAAGAAGAGATCAACAGTTTAAACAGACCCATAACATATGAGGACATTGAAACAGTAATACAAAGCCTTCCAACTGAAAAAAGCCCAGGCCCAGACAGATTTATAGCAGAATTCTACCAGACATTTAAATACCACCAACCAATATTACTTAAATTATTCAAAAAGGTAAAAACAGAGGGAGAACTCCCAAATTCCATCCATGAAGCCAGCATCACTGTAATACCCAAACTGGGTAAATACACAACCAAAAAAACCTAAAATACAACAACAAAAAAACTATAGACCCATATCCTTAATGAACATAGATGCAAAAATTCTCAACAAAATTCTTGCAAACTGCATACAGACACACATCAAAAAGATCATTTACCATGATCAAGTAGGCTTTATCCCATATGTGCAGGGTTGGTTCAATATACACATGTCTATAAACATCATTTATCATAGAAATGGACTTAAAGACAAAAAACACATTATCATCTCAATAGATGCAGAAAAGGCTTTTGACAAAATTCAGCATGCATTTATGTTTAAAGAATACAGGGAAATGCTCCCATTCACAATAACTGAAAAAAAATATCTTCTTGGAATAAATCTGACCAAAGAAAGAGATTGAAGAAGACACAAAGAGGTGGAAGGACCTCCCATTCTCATGGATTGGAAGAATTAATATTGTGAAAATGACCATCCTACCAAAAGCAATATATACATTCAATGCAATCCCAATCAAAATCCCCATGACATACTTCACAGAATTAGAAAAATGCATTCTTAAATTCATATGGAGGGTTCACAGAATTAGAAAAAAAACATTCTTAAATTCATATGGAAGTATGAAAGACCTCAGATAGCCAAAGCAACCGTGAGCACAAAGAACAACACTGGGGGGATTACTATACCAGATCTCAATGTATACTACAGAGCTATAGACTTAAAAACAGCATGTTACTGGCACAAAAATAGACACATAGATCAATGGAATATCATTGAAGATCCAAACCACGGTACATGCAATTTCATCCACCTGATATTTGACAAAGGTACCAACAACACACAATGGAAGAAAGACAGCATCTTTAACAAATGGTGCTGGCAAAACTGGATATCCACCTGTAGAAGAATGAAATTAGATCCTTATCTGGAACTTAGTCAACCTTGGAGGGCAAAGGGCAAATATGGTCCTTTAAGTCCCTCTGACCACATTAGTATAGGCCTCACACTACAGATGTTAAATATCTGGTAAGGTTAGTTCTACCAGTCTGGTACATTTAATTATCATATGCTATGTAGATAAGGCTTGGGTATAAAAACCAAATATTCTCAGATAAACTGTGACTAGATATATATTTTTTTCCTTAAACTAGTTGACTAAACTATGACCATAGACACTTTAAGATTATGTGTATATTATTTTTGTCTCATCCTTTATATATCATAACAAAGCTACATAGACCTTCATCACTTGCTCAGGCTTTCTCATTTTTTTCTATTTT
>NW_008355363.1:463483-464627 GCF_000622305.1 Nannospalax galili | reverse complement strand
GGGGAACTGTGGTCACTGTCTGTGGCTGCACTCCTCTGGCTATGGTCACTCTCCTGCTCTCTCAGTTCCTCTGATCAGTCGTCCGGTCCGGACCCAGGACTGGTGAGGAGTCTGTGCCAGCGCCACCACATTCATGAAGCAGGAGATCAGGTTGAGTGACACAGATCTGCTTTATTGCAAGAAAGTACCCCTATATAAATAAGGGTAATAGTCCAATCATAACATAGCATATGGGAACCCTTATTAGCGTAACAGACTAGTATACTATTACAATCTAGCTGGCCAGATGCCCTATTAGCATGATAAGTTTCAATTTCTCTAAGTTTCGGATTCATGGAAACCATGTAATACATAGTTTTCTCTTTGATAAGAAACGGGAAGCACTGCATTCCAGCATGATAGGTATGTAAGGCAAAAGGAAAAATCAGTCACAAGATTTTCCACAACAGGGAACCAATGAATTTATTGACCTTGCTTCCTGAGATAACTGAGGGGTTGCTGAGGTGTATATTTGATCTGAGGGTATGCACACTGGAAAGCCTTTACCCATCATGGGTCATACCTTCTCTTTCTAGCCTTCCCCAGATTGTGTATTTTAGCCCTTCCCAAATCCAGGAGACCATGTATGATTAGGGCCAAATTACATACAGTTGCCTGGGAAGGGTGGCTGGGTAATCCTGTGAGGGTCCAATGACCCTACTTCGCCCTCCTTAAATGAATGAGCACAACCGTCAACAAGCGCAATTGTGACAATGTTTAGCGATCAGGCTGAGCTGAAGTGGTGATGATGGTAGTTATTTCATGCAGAAGGGGCTGCTGTATGGCATCATCTTATTAAAAGTAGCACCACATGGAGGCAGGATCCAGGGGCTCTCAGGCAGTCCCCTGCATTTTCAGGCCCTCTGCCAGAGGGAGGCCAGAATTTGGCACTCTCTGGCAGTCTGCTCTCATTTTTAGATTTCTAAGAGTTCTCCACACTGCTTTCCATAGGGGTTGCATGAGTTTGCAATCCCACCAGCAGTGAATGAGCATTCCCCTTTCTCCACATCCTCACCAGCCTTTGGTATCATTTGTTCTCTTGATCCTAGCCAGTCTGATTGGGGTAAGGTGATACCTTAGGGTGGTTTTAATTTGCATTTCCCTA
>NW_008355363.1:433734-463443 GCF_000622305.1 Nannospalax galili | reverse complement strand
GAAAGTACTATACTGAGAAAACCCAGGCCCATAAAAACAGACGTGGCATGTTTTCTCTTATATGTGTACAATAATCTATGAAAATTTTGAGTAATGTTTTTAACTTTGAGTGCATGAAAAGGTCCAAAAAATAAGCAGGGGCCATTAGAGGAATGAGTGGTAAGCAACCTAAAGGGAGGAAGGACAATGGCTATGGAAGTGGAAACAAAAATGCTGTGAGTGGCAAGGGCTAAGTAGGAAGTTAGTAGAAGGATAAGGAAAAGGAGGAGAGTGTGATAAGTAAAAATAAGGATATAGTCAAAAGCAATATGGAAACTATTAATTATAGCTTTATTAAAAATGGAATCATAAAAAGTATTTGGAGGTACTCTCCATAGGTGACTAATCCTCCTCACAGAAGCCATAAGTTATAAAATGAAAATCCCAGTGCCAAGGTATGGGGCAGCTAACCACAAGTTGTTGGTCAGGGAGCTCTCTGAAGGCCCCCTCCCCCAAACAATACATGCTATTGCTCTTGCTGTTGATTGCCAACTAGAATCTGATGGTAAGACCAGATTGCTCAAGACACTGCATACTTTAGTCATAGGACATAGAGATAAGTTAAATATTTCATCCTACTAGATAGCTTTCCCAGGGCCGGAAGGTTCTAAGCATGCTGAAGAGGGACAGACATCGTCAATTGTCATACCCAGCTCTGACTCCTACAAGCTAAAATAAGGCCTTTCCAGCCAAGATAGGCCCTGCAGCACAATGATGGCATGACTGATATATTGGTGTTCTAGTTACTTTCTTTTTTAAAACATTTTATTTATTATTCTTATTTTGTTTGTATGCCTGTGTTGCCTGCATGTGTGTAAATGCACCCATGTCATGCCATGCCTGTGGAATTCAGAAGAAGAAGGCATCTGATTTTCCTGGAACTGGAGTTACGGGTGTTTGTTAGCTGCCATGTGGATGCTGGGAATTGAATACAGGTCCTCTGCAACAGTAGTCAGTGCTCTCAACTGCTGAGCCATCTCTTCAGCCTTCTAGGTACTTTCCATTGCAGGATAAAAACATTGATTAAACCAACTTGAGGAGAAAAGGTATGATTTGGCTTATAGCTCATAGTCAACTGTCAAGGGAAGCCAAGGCAGGCATTCAGGGCAGAAATCTGGAGCACAGACCATGGAGGCATGCTGCTCACTGGCTTGATACCCTGGTCTGTGCTCAGACTGATGTCTTATAAAACCAACAATCAACTCCGAAGTAGTGGTACCACCTGCAGGAGGCTGTGACCTCCCACATCAACCACGAATTACAAAAGAGCCTCACAAGACATGCTCATGGGCCAACTGAGATGTGCTCATGGGCTAATCAAGTCGAGATAATTCCCAAATTCAGGATTCTTCTTCCTACATGTGTCAAATTGACAACTGAAAGCATCCAACACAAGTAGTAACCAATCACTGACTTGTACTTGAGGCCACAAGAGGGAACTCAAGTCTGGTTCTGTAAACCTGATCAAGAGCCCATGACTGGAGAGGTCATACTCCCTCTGGGGTAACCTGCCTAAAATTGTTTGCACAATGATCATGCTGTCAAACTGTGTTTTATTTTATTTTCAAAAATATTTCTATTTATTATTTATATTTTATGTATATGAATGTATTGCTTGCATGTATGTAAGTGCACCTGTGATATGTAGTGCCTATGGAGGTCAGTAGACAGTGTGGGATCCCCAGGAACTGGAGTTACATGGTTGTTAGCCACCATGTGGGTGCTGTTACCAAACCTAGGTCCTCTGCCCGAGCAATCAGTGCTTTTAAGTAGTGAACCATCTCCCCTGTCCCAAAATGGCTCCTTAAAATCTCATGTTTATGCTAATAACTTCACAGTGTACCCAGTCTTCATTAGAAAAATTTCTTTCTATAGCAGACAGTGGTTAACACAGAAATCCATAACCTGTCAAATTGCTCAGGAAACTAAGTGATGGAGGAGTATCTGGCCCTGAATTGGACAGCTATAGCTCTCTCCCAGTGCCAGTGAACATTGTTGAAGAGAGAGTGAAAAGAATGTAAGAAACAGAATGGGGGGAGATATGTAGCAAAAAGACATCTTATGGATATGACATACATAGCTGTTACACTCATGAATTCAATGCAGCTGTTGTTTACTGCTCAATATCTACTCAGGATTGGGCCCATCAACATTTTATCTTGGCTGTGGAAAAGGGGCACAAGAGGCCCCACCCATCCCTGAGGGTCTATTGGCAATTAACTGTTATTGGGGGAGGGATGGGTCATTTTGTTCAACAGTGTAGGCACTGATAAGTTGTCCTTGTCCAAGTACATAACCTTCCACCCACATTTCGGAAGGAAACAGTAATTTTTCTCAGTGGGCCACACACATTAAGAAAGCATGTTACAGGATGCATTAATATTCTTTCCATCCCAAGAGAAACTTGCTCATGCTGCAGATGGTGATTAATCCAGAGCTACAGTTGGCCAAATGCAGAGAATAAGAGTCTACAGCATGCTTATCCCTGAATTGGACACCTAAATCAAACCTTTGCTACTCAAGCCTCAGGGATTATTTTGGACGTGGAGATAGAAAGATCGTAAGAGTGAGTGGTAGCAGATGGTCGTAAGGAAACCCTTTTCCAGATAGCTTGGAGATTACACAATTGAATTCACATCAATCGTGATGGTATGAACAAGAACCATGTAATCTCAAGCCAGACAAAATCCCAACAATAGAAGTGGGGAAGTGTGTAATAATCCCTAGCCTTAGCTGGGAACTACTGGCAACAATGAGCACCTGGGAGACAGAGTGTCGATTTTAAGGGAGTGACACTAGATAGGTTAACCAGGGTCCAGTGGATGGACCCACTCCGAAGGGCAATTGGTGACAGAAATTTGACTTGATAGGCCTTAACAGATATGCCAGAGTACATGAAATCAAGCATAGGCCATTAAGAATGGTACTGGGAAGGTGGTCTAAATACTGTGAAATTTTATGTGAAATTCACAAAAATTTATTAACTTTTTTTAAAAAATGAAAGCATGTTAAGTATAGGAGGACTTGTAGGGAAGAAGGGTTTTCAGCAGGAAAGCAAAGACGGTGAGAGAGGGAATTGGGCAAGAAAATGACTAAAACTTATAACACAAAATCTGGAACTTTCAAACAATAATAATAATAATAATAATAATAAACAAGCTGGGCGTGGTGGCGCACACCTTTAATACCAGCACTCTAGAGGCAAAGGTAGGAAGATTTTGTGAGATCGAGGCCACCATGGTCTACATAGTAAGTTCTATGCCAGCTTGGAGCTACAGAAAGACCCTGTCTCAAAAAACAAAAACAAATAAATGAGTAAATAAAGTAAATAATTATTTTATGTCAGGAGCAACAGTTTGAGAATGCAGATATTTTCCTTCAAACTAACATGTAAACTTAAATTGTTCAGACTATTATTGCTTTTAAGATGCTTTAAGAATATAAAATATGTTATATTGAAATTAAAATTCCAAAACATTAGATAGGAATTTAAAAAACAGGGCCTAGTAATACACACCAATTCTAATCTCTTGCCTTCTGGGTAGGAGCAGAAAATGAGGCCATATTCCTCATAGTTTTGCTCCCTAGGATCATTAAACCTAAATTATAGCTTTGTGTAGTAGTAAGTTTTGTTTCCTATTGAAAATCCATCTGAACTTGATACACTATTTATACAAACATAGGGTTATTTTCATGTGGGAACTGTCTGATTCATTTACATTACCTCCTAACCCTACCGAGTCAAGCATTATAAAATGAAAAAATTAATGGTTGGAAAGAAAACCAAAAAGAGATAACCTGAGTTTACTTTCTGTTTTGCTAACATGTTCTAGATTGATAACTTCTTTTCTTCATTAATTGTCTACCTCTGGTTTCTAGGGAATTGGTTGCTACACTTTTCATCTGATGCACATCATTTAAACTATCAAAATGTGTATTCTTGAAACCGAGCTCACTAGTCAAGAATCAATAACAGAAATTGCCATTTGAAGTTTTCTATTAAATTTCCATGCCAAATATTCACTAGTACTCTCCTCAAGAGCTTATCCTTATTCAAAAATATGATTAAGAATTTGCTTACTTTCCTTTTGCTTTCATACTTACGGCCCTGCAGAGATTAGGTTCTACTCAAAATAAACTGTACAAACACAGAGACTTGAACATTTTACAAAAATTTTAACATTAAAATACCATTAGTGGTGTTTTAAAAAACTAGACTCTTCCTTTTCTATTATCCCTGCTAGTAAATAAAGGTGGTAACAGAGGTTATAGAGAAAGAAGGGTAACTTGGCATGCACAGTCACTTGAGGATGGAGAAACTTAGATTAGCTATGAAAAACCCTTGTTTGAAGAGTGCGTGTTCTTTAATCTCAGATTTATTAGTCTTAAAGTCAGAAGAAGAGAACAAACAGAACTTTGCTAAGTATTTAATCATTTTTCATCAGAAAACACTGAAATATTTTAAGAAATTTGAGGTGTGATAAATGAAATGATTCTCAAGAAGGGGAAAAAATAAGGCCCCAGAAAATGATGACACTGTGAAAAGAAAGCATATAAACTAAGTTGGTTGAGCATAAATGAATTTTCCAGAGTACAAAAAGGACCACGTGAGCTTTCTTGGGGGCTGAGAGTGGGGGTTGGGGGAGGATTACGGTTTGGGATGTTTCTTCTTCTCCACCTCTAGTTCCTCGGCCCTTTGTACAGCGACATCCACCAGCATGTAGAAGTTGCTAAAATCAGGGCAGTCCTCTGGATACATCAGTTCTGGAGAAGACGACCAAGAATCACGGGTGGAAGTCTTGTCATCTTCCATTTCTTCTCCTTGGGTTTTCTGGATGAGCTTCTGGCTTGGAGAAGACTCGGGTTCTGGTAGCTTGTCTTTCCATTCTTGGTCTACTGGCAGGAGCCACAGTGGCAGAGCCTGAGCCCTGGCTGGCCCTTTGGACGTTGGCTGGACCACCACAGATGGGTTGGTGCTCTGCTGTTGGACTGCTACAGCCTCGCCTGCCTGGTGGTCGAGACGGTCTGAATCTTGTTGAAGCATACCTGGCAGAAGAAGTCTGCGGGCATTTGCAAACCAGTTTGAAATTTGCTCGCTGGATAAATTGCTCTGCTCCGAAAGCAGTCGCTTCTCCGCTTCTGAAGGGTAGGCGTTAAACCCGTGTTCATAGAGCCAGGCTCTGAGGACCATCACAGAGGCGGTGGGCAGGAACCCCTTCCGAGTCTTCAGGCTGTCCAGTGGATCAGTAAACATTTCTTCAGTGTTATTTCTTGTCATGACCGAGAAGACTTGATATGCGCCTTGGGTGTCCTCTGGAGTTCCTTCAGAAGCCTCCATGTTCTCAAAGCCTGTCTTCCGTAGCTGGAAACAAGGGACGAATGAAACGGAAGGAACCGAGCTCTGGGCGTGTGGGAGAAAGTGCTGTCAGATTTCTAAAGCGAATTCTCACGTGTTGCCAGGGTGATTGTTGCTAACAACTGAACCTAAGGCTCTATGAAGTCACATCCTCTCTGAACTGGACTGAACCACTGTACCACCATCCCACACCCCCAACTTCTTGGTTCTACCCAGTCTTCCTGCTTTTCTTTTCTTTATACTGTAGCTTCTAACATAGTGTTTGCACCCCATCAGTTTATAGGTTTTGTGTTTTCTCTGACACATCACCAATGTCCATTAACTGAAGAGGACTATTACCACTAATTTTCAAAAAAAATTTTAAATGCATATTGATTTAGGTGAGTGTGTGCATGCGCATGTGTGTGCGTGGGCATGTGTGTGTGAGTGCATGCGTGCATGTGTGTGTGTGTGTCTGTAGGCACATCGGCTATAGTGCGTGTTGAGGACAGAATACAGTCCATAGGAGTGTGTTCTCTCCTTTGGCCATGTGGGTTCTGTGACTGAAACTCAGGTGGTCAGGCTTAGCAGCAAGCACCTTCAGCAGCAGAGCCATCTTGTTGGCCCATTAATATTATTATTTTTTATTGTTTTGGATGTTTTTTTTTTCTATTTATTTATTTATTACTTTTTTTAATTTTTTTTTTTACAATTAGAGTTACAGTTTTAACAATATGCAAAATATTACAGTAATTCAGATTTTTTGGCATAATGATTACAGATTTGTTAAATACATTTTATATCTCATAATAGCGATGAGGATTATACAAAAGCTCTTAAAACAATTATGAGAATAAATTCTATTGTCACTTAAGTATCTAAAGCTATTTTCCTTTGCGTTCTTCCAGAATGATTTGTTCTTATTCTTTACCTTAATTTGAGGGACTTCAGGAAGATACTTGTTTTTTTTGTTTTTTTCATACAGAAGAATTCCTTCCAAACCAATTGACATTGAGACGTCTTCAAATGCATTTCTAATCTCTATATACATGACTATCACTGGTCACAGTTGCCCACCTTCTGAGCTCCTCGGCATCTCAGCATGAATACAAACTCGTCAGATAGACAGCCTTCCTCTCCCACTAGAGGCTCCATACTCTGCCATCCCTGTCACTGTCCACTGTGTTTATTACATTTTTATTTATTTTGTGTGTATGTGTTTACCATTAGTTTAAATAGACTCTTCACTTTCTTCCTTCTAAAAGTTTACTCTGTGTTTTTCCTTTTCTATTATTCCTTATAATTAGCTCAGTAGCTGCTCTCTCAGAAGATATTTCTCTATTAGATATTACCATTAATTAAAGAATGCAGCAAGTGTACTCAGATTTCTGTTTTCCGTGTAGCTAGCAGAAGTAAACTGCTCTTTTCTGTCTTCAAAGCTAAAGTTAATAACTGTTACGAAGACATTTCCTTTTGATACTCAATGCCCTTGTTTTTCTTCTCAATGGCATGAATTATTTGGTTTAAGACTAAAACCAAAGACATTTCATTGTTGCTTGTCTTGTTGTGGTTGTACTTGGGATTCTAATGCCTGTTGTGGTAAGTGCTTATCTTTGATGGTATTTCATAGGCCTGTGAATTTCTTCCTTTAACTCATATAAACTTAATTTGTAAATTGTGACATGAAAGATTAAAAAAATAATGGTGTGATAAACTGAGACTAACAAACTCTGAAAATAAATCTGCTGTTGTTTTAAAATTTTTTCTCTTAAATTATTATTTTATTCCTTCTGGACTTGTCTGAAATTCCCAATGTAACCCAAGCTGACTTTGAGCTCTATTTTTCTGCCTGAGTTTCCTGACTGCTGTGGTTACAGGCCTGTCCCAGAACTCTGGGATCCATTTTAAATGATATTTTAACATGATACATTATCTGCCTAACATTTTCCAGATATTTTCAAAATTTGAAACAAATTGACAGGGTATTCAAAAAACAAGCACTAAATTTCCCTACTGAAAGAGTGGTAGCTCATTAGGAATATGAAGCAGAGCTAGTTCTGGAAATTCAATTAATATACACCAAAAGTATTTATTAGATTTTTACATAATAATAAAGATAATATTTCTATTATGGCATTGTCTTCTGATCCACACACTTCTTGCCTTCCTCCATTGGTAGCCCCCATTCTATGTTTATGTCACTTGTACTTTATGATGTTCTGTATTCCTTCCCTCTCTATCATTTCTTTCCTCTTTTATATTCCTTTTTCTATGAGACTGATAGATAATATCAAAAACAATCTCTTTAATAAAGCTTATGGATCTTATAGATTATGGATTACCCTATTTTAAAGAATCAATTTCTCTTCTATTTAAATTTGTTCTTATCTTTATATATAGAAATACATTTCCAACTGTTGTATAAATCTGGCATGACTCAGATGTTGAACTATTACAAAATAGCAGAAATAGATCAGATTCATTTATAAAATCATAACATTATTCAATAAAATCTAGACACATAAAAACATAAAGCACAGAGCAAAAATAATTCAAGAAACCAAATGTGATGTAATATGAGAATGTGTGTAATTAATTCTACCTAACAGATAAAGGGGAAAATATTGTCATTTAGGAGACTGAATAAATCTGCAACACCAAGTTTCACCCTACCTACACCCTGCTTGTGAACACTTTCTGGGAATCTTCCTGACACCGAATAATCCATGTTAGATGGCATGGACCAGAGCCCTGGGATTCAGCGAGAATTCACTTCACTTCTTGGTCCACAAATAGCCCACCAAAAGGAGCCCACGCCTCCATACCCTGCTCATGAGCTCAGTGACTGCTGACAGACTGCGTGGTGTGGACCAATCAGAAAACAATACGCTGACTAAATGGAATTGGGGGCAGTGAAAAGGGAAATATAAGGCGTGCCTCCTCCTGCATTAAACGAACCTGCTGCACCTTGCCTAGTGTTTGCTTCTACTTGACTCCCAGAGTCTGTGTGTTATGACTCTGTGCCTCCAGCCCCCCAGTAGACAGGGGACCTGATCCAGGTTAGGGTCTTCACAGCTGGACTGAGGAGAACCTGCAACACCTGGCACCTGAACAGGGACTCCTGCCCACGGTGTTGGTGACACCCAGAACCTTGGTTTGTTCACTAAGTAGGCCCCTGGATTTGTCTGTTTCTTCAGCTGCTCGAGGGTAGGCGAGTAGCCCCCTCCTCGGTCCCCTCCACGCTGTGTGTCGCAGATAAAGGGGAAAATATTGTCATTTAGGAGACTGAATAAATCTGCAACACCAAGTTTCACCCTACCTACACCCTGCTTGTGAACACTTCCTGGGAATCTTCCTGACACCGAATAATCCATGTTCTTAATAAGTGTTCCTGTTACTAAAGTTCAATAAAGAAGTCTCACATGGCACTTATATCTGTTTTCCTTTGTCTGTCAACAATCTAACCCAGTTAATATGCTAGGGTGATGAATGCTACTACAATAAATATAAAAAAATAATAAGCTGTCATAATAGTCAACAGCATGTGTATTATGCAATATTGGGTATGATTTCCTCTTAGAAATTCACCAAAGACACAGATTCTAAAGAGTAGGATTCTTGAAGGTCTGTATGCTAAAATATGTATGCAAATACACTTCTGGCTTCAATATAAAATAATGTGTCTTTTTCAAAGTGGTTCTTAAAATATGAAGAAAAATGAAATGTACCAATCACCATAGGAATATTCAAGGAACTCTTGACATGGAAATAGTAGAATTATGAAAGTAAATATGTAACTTATATTAGAAACACTATAGAGTTATTTAACTAACATTTAAAAAAAATTCAATATAGGCCATTGTAGCAGGAGGCCTCCAAAGATGGCACGGACACAGAACCCTGGGATTCAGTGAGAATTCACTTCATTTCTTGGTCCGAAAGTAGCCCGCCAAAAGGAGCCCATGCCTCCGTACCCTGCTCGCGAGCCCAGTAACTGCTGACAGGCTGCATGGCACGGACCAATCAGAAAACAATATGCTGACTAAAGGGATTTGGGGGCAGAGAAAAGGGAAATATAAGGGCTGCCCCTTCCTGCATTAAACGAGCCTGCAGCACCTCACCTAGTGCTTGCTTCTACATGACTCCCGGGGTCTGTGTGTCATGACTCCATGCCTCTTGACCCCCCTAATCGGCAGGGGACCCGATCCAGGTTAGGGTCTTCACAGCTGGACTGAGGAGAACCCGCAACACCTGGCACCTGAACAGGGACTCCTGCCCACGGTGTTGGTGACACCCAGAACCTTGGTTTGTTCACTAAGTAGGCCCCTGGATTTGTCTGTTTCTTCAGCTGCTCGAGGGTAGGCGAGTAGCCCCCTCCTCGGTCCCCTCCACGCTTCGCGTTGTCTTTATCGTTGGACTAGTTTGTTAGATCAGGGAGGCACACTCCGCCACGTGGTCCTGAAGCCTATGTCGGCACCTCCCCTCTCTCGGCTCGTCCCAGTGAGTTCACATAAGGGCTGATCAACCCCGAACTCAGAGCCCAGGCTTCGGGTCACCCTGTTGCTTGTCCTGGATACACCATGTGAGCATACAGCTGGAGGTGTCACGGCCTCCAGAAGTCCCTCACTGAGCACAAGACATTTGGACCCAATACACCTTTTCATGTCTCGGTGGTTTACATCCTAGTGGCTCACAGTTCTTCTTTGCTTCCTTTGTGCCCTCTTGGTGGTAACCCTTGTCTTCTACTTTTGTGGCGAATTCTGCTTTGCAAGACCCTCCCACAATGGGCAATTTACCACCACCATGCAGGGAACCACAAATGGCAGCACTCAAGGTTCTCCTTAAAACCAGAGGGTTGAAAGTGAAACCAAAAGATATGGAACACTTTGGGATGAAGCCACTAATTTGGCTCTGTGGGTCTCCCCTGAAAACATGTGGGACCCTGACACATGGATGCGGGTCCTCTTCCTGGCCTGAAAGAGGGAGGTCGGGTCAGGGATCACTCCCCCTGCATCGTTCATACCAATCCTCCTAGCCATCATTGCTAGCCTTAAATCCTCCTCTCCTGACGAAGTCATCTCGGCCCACAACAAACACTGCCGAGAGCAATCTAGTGTAGATCTTGCTATTACCTCGACCCTGGACCTCCCAGACCCCCTGGACCTGGAGGTGGATGCAGCCTCTGCACCCACT
Source organism: Nannospalax galili (assembly GCF_000622305.1). Taxonomy (NCBI): domain Eukaryota; kingdom Metazoa; phylum Chordata; class Mammalia; order Rodentia; family Spalacidae; genus Nannospalax; species Nannospalax galili. The sequence continues at coordinate 452,876 of NW_008355363.1, read as the reverse complement.
TCCAATAAGGAAGGAGCTCCTTTGCCTATACCTCAGGATACTCTCCTAGAGCTACCATGCCCAGAAATTCCCCCGCCCCATTACCCATGGAAGGAGTTACTCTCTCCCCCGCAGCAACCAACCCACCCCTTCCCCTGCTAATGTGGCCCTCCCTCCTAGACCGCCCTCCTTAAAGCCTCACCCACCTTTGTCCACATTTCCGGTTAACACTGGCCCTGATGCGGCGCAGCATCCATGGCTGCCCACCCCACTTGCTGACCTCGTTCTTATCCACAAGGCAGCTGAGCAATCGGGCTCTGACTCCCCATATTTCAAACAGGTTCTTCCCCAGTGGTCCTTATGTTTACAAGCCCATTATGATTGGTATAACTTACTAAAGGTAGTCTTAGAACCCTCAATCTTTTTAAACTGGCACACAGCCTTTGACGATCAGACTGAAAACCAGGCATGTCTAAATCTCCAATATGGCCTCAACATTATGTTGGAAATGCTCACGGGACACAGACAATATACTGACCCCATCTCCCAGTCTACTATTGGCTTCCATGCCTATTTTCAACAAGTTTCTGACTTGGCTTTTAAGGCCTTAAATGTTGGTCCCCCTGTGATCCACAAGTCTTTTTCTGTAATTTGATTCAACAGTCAGGAGAGTCCTTCACAGACTTCCTTACCCCTGTCAACAAGGCAGTAGAGCCAAGGGTGGAGCCTGGACCCACCTGAGAGGTTCTTATCAAACAATTAACTTGGGAGGGACTAAACATCCTTACTCATAATGCTATAGCGCTTGTCCACAGTGATAACATTCACAAATGGGTACTTGCTGCTAGAGACTTAGACCCTAAGGCAGGCCCTATTGAGGCTTTGACCCCCTCCTTAGAGACTCCTTTGTCACAAGGAAAATGTGCCCACTTTGGCACACGGGAAGGCTGCTGGAACTGTGAGGGGCTTGGCCACTTTCATAGCCACTGACCAAGAGGTACAGCCCACCCCAAGACTCGCTGCTCCAAGTGCAAAAGAGGGTTCCATTGGGCTAAAGACTGTAGGTCGCAGCCTCAATTGGACTCCGCTCCTTTAAACTCTACCCGGTGTGCCCCTCAGCCATGCCCACAAGAGGAGAAATGAGACAGATATTATGGACTCACCCAATCCTCAACCACTCCCCACTAATGAACCTGTGCCTAGATGGAACTGTCATAAAGGGCCTAGTAGACAGAGCGGCTGTTGTCACCACTATATCAGAAACTGAATCCCTTAAATTCCCTCATTGGAAATACTGGCCAGGCCCACCAATAAAAGGAGTTGGCGAAAAACAAGATACCAAGCTGGTCACATGTCTAGTATATTGGAAGGACTTGGATGGGAACAAAGGCACATTTACCCCCATAGTAGCGGACGCTCCCCATAACTTCTGAGGCCAAGACATCCTAGAGGACATGGGTGTGGTCCTTATGGATGTCTGCACCTTTTATGATGATATCATGCTCCATGATAACTTGGGACTATTAGGGAAAGGACAACACCTTGCCCAGCACCTCCAATCCTAATGGCCAATGCCTGCCCGGGATCGACTCCAGTCTTGGCCCCTGAGCAGATCCCCATCACCTGGCTCTCTAATGATGATATTTGGGTGGAACAGTGGCCTATAATAGAACCTAAATTATCTGCCCTCAAAAATTTGGTAGCTGAACAATTGACACTTGGCAACATCGAGCCCTCTCTCAGTAAACATAATAGCCCAATATTTGTTATTAAAAAGAAAGTGGGGAAATACAGACTCCTCTAAGATCTTAGAGCAGTCAATGCCCAGATGGAAAAGATGGGCTCACTACAAGCAGGCTTACCACACCCTACAGCTATCCCCCATCCCATCATATCATAGTACTTGATATCCAAGATTATTTCTTCCAAATCCCCCTAGCAGAATAAGATAGACCTCACTTTGCCTTCACATTATGGGAGCCCAACTTTCAAAGAACAGCCAAGAGATATCAATGGAATGTACTGCCTCAGGGTATGAAAAATAGCCCCACAATCTATAAATTATATGTTAATAATGCCCTAACCAACATCCCCAAGGACCTAATTGTCATCCACTATATGGACGACATACTGCTAGCACACAAATCTCACAATATTTTACAGGCTGCAATAGCCAGTCTGCTTGCCAATTTAGAATGGCTAGGTCTCCACATTGCACGAGACAAGTTACAATACATCCAACCTTTCACATTCCTTGGCTACCATATAGATACTGTAATTAAACCACTTAACACTTCCATCTTGCAAAAAACTGTATATACCTTGATGGAGCTCCAAGAACTCTGTGTGACTGTAAACTGGCTCAAAGAGTTAATACCAGTCCCTGACTTGGAATTCTGGGCCTTGTTCTCCTTGCGGGAAGGCCATAATTCACCAAGTTCAAGGATCCCTCTCACCCAGTCAGCTAAGGATCTTCTTAATAAGATAGATCATATACTCTGGTCTGCGTCACTCCGACGTCATGACCCAGCAGAACCATTACTGGCCTTGATCCTCTGGACTAAAAATGGTGTCTTGGGGACGCTATGAAGCAAGACCCCCTCGTGTGGATCCACCTGGCTACCTCGGACCTAACTAGGCTTAACTCTAAGTATGATATTGCCTTCAAGTTAGCAATTAAGGCCCGACAAACAGCCAGGCGCATATTTGGAAAGGAACCTGACAAAATTATACTGCCCTTTCCTCTTAAGCATTCCCAAACATTATGGGCAGACTCTCTGGCTTTCCAACTAATGATGTCCGGGTTCACGGGGCAGTTGGATAATCACGCACCCCCAGATAAGCGGCCTGTTACATACAAGCCAATCCCGGTTCTGTCCAGTTAGGGGAGCTCCTGGACTTGTTAAAAAGCATCCAAGTCTGCCAAATTGAGCCGCTCAATATATTCTCCGACAGCCAGTATGAGGTTCAGGCTCTCAGATGTCTTCCCTTTGCTCGGGTAAAAGGCCACAAGGATCCCATCACTAGAACAATGAGAGCTTTCCAGATTATCTTAGATAACAGACAATGGCCCTTGCACCTCTCCGGCATAAGGTCACACACCAAGCTCCCCAGGATCTTGGCAAACAATTCACCAACAATTTCACCTTTCTCCTCGCAGTCTGTACCGCCTTCTACCCGAACTACCCATCTCTCAATGCAAACATCTGAGCAGATCTTGCATTACATGTGCACCCCTTGCTCCCTTAGGCCCCCTCAATTGATATGGAGTTAACCTGCATGGTCTCATACCCAATGCTCTCTGGAAAATGGATGTCACCCATTATAACTCCTTTGGTAATCTTAAGTATGACCGTGTCATTGTTGACACCTACTCCTCCTTTCTTTTCACCATTGCTCAAACCTGTGAAAAGGCCTCACACGTCATTAAGGCAGTCAAATCCGCAATGCTGGTAATGGGAGTGCCATGGACCCTAAAAACTGATAATGGGCCAGCTTACACCTCTCTACAATTCCAATCATTCCTGCCAACATGGAAAATTAGCCACTCCCTTGGCATCCCTTATAATCCACAGGGACAAGCCATTGTGGAGCAGGCCAATAGGACCCTCAAAGAAACATTACAAAAATTTGTTACCCCTGATTCCAAAAGGGACCCACACCTGGCTCTAATTGAAGCTCTATTCAGCATTAATTTCCTGTCCTTCAATGAAAATGGGTTGAGCCTGGCCTACAAACACTGGGTTACCATACCTAGGCCTATACCCCTGCCACTAGTGAGATGGAAGTACCCCATAACATGTCAATGGCAACCGCATGCCCCCTTGTTAACAAGAGGGAGAGGTTATGCGTGTGTGTTTCCTCAGACAGAAACAAAGTCAGTACGGGTTCTGGCGAGAGATATGAGACCAGAAACTGACCAATGGGACCCCTAGGACCCAGAGACCTAGCCACTGTCTGGATAATTGGTTTGCTCTCCTCCGCCCCTGCCACAGCCCATGATCTCTGGGCCTTGATCCTCTCCCCACCTATACTCTTGCCCTTATCACTTCATTCCCTAGCCTATTCCACCCTCTATTCAACTAATTTTATGCTGGGCTTCCCCACCATGGACCCAGTTACTTCCTGGGAATCACTCAATGGCTCCTGACCCCTAAATAACTCTCTATGCTTCACTACAAACAACACATCCTCATGCATTGGGCTGTTCAACCTGACCGTCCAAGATTATGCTGGCAGTGCCTTCTCAGGTTACATGCTTAAACTCAAGGGCCTTTCCCCTACCTTAAACAACACTGATGTACCCTCAGTCCTCCCTCACAGCATTGGGGATGATCATAACAGGGGAGGCAGAGGGGACCGCCACCCCTCTGACCCAATTTTGCCCTGCCATTCTACACCAACCGCTCCCCAACTTCCCTCACACACTCTCCCTTGCACCCTTTTTGATCGTGCTCCCTATACCGTGGCAGAGATGCCTCCCTATGCCCAACCATGCCATCCCTCCCTTTTGCCCCTTCAGCCACTCCCCCTCTAATCACCCTCTAGGATCTTGGAGACAGCTGGCCCCCACCTATCCCTGCAGCATTAAGATCTCCCATATCAACTGTGAATCAATACTCAGTAACTAAGACTTCTGTGGTCCATAAGCCTGCATGGACATGAGGCTGTTACTGGCACAGCAGTGCCTTCAGATTTCCAATGGCACTTACACTAACACCAATCCCTCTACTTGTGCCAAAAACAAAATCCTTACATCCATTGATCACACAACATCCTGGCCCCCTACCCCCATTTGTGTGCGGCCCCCGTTTGCCTTATTGCTAGCCAATGTTACTTCCGACCCTCTGGGACAACTCAACTGCTCCAATACAAACACCACTTGTGTACTGTTGGCCTGCTGGAACCATCCAGCTCACATAGTTCTCTTTACACGTGAAGCAGCATCCCTTTGGGTTCCAGTCACCAATGCAACCCATTTCCATGCTGTCACCCTTATAGAGCAGACAACCTTGTCACAAGCCCCCTGCTTAAAATGGGATTTCAGGGTCACTGCTTCTCTCATCTCAGCCATCATCCTTGCATTAGGGTCAGCTGCCACCGCTGAAGTAACTATCACCCAATCCTCCGCTACTGTGGAGACACTCAACAAGGTCGTGTCCAAAACCTCCTCTACCTTTCACACTCAGTCCCTTATCAATCAGCATCTTCACCAGGCAATTAATGTGTTACAACAAAAAATTGATCTCTTAAGTGAAGAGCTGGCAATTACGAAAGACATGGCTCTGCTAGCTTGTGACCCTCGCTTTAGGTCACTTTGTCTCACCCCCTCTAAAGTACAGAATACTACTGAAGTGTGCCTACAACTCGCACACTATATTCACGGCCACTGGAATCAAAAGTTTCTTAATTACTCTATATTACTAACTAATCAAGTTATTGCTCTAAATTATTCCCCCACCCCCATGCTGGACAGCAATTCAGTGTTCTTAGAGAAAATCTGGTCTAATCTAAAAGCACTGTTTGACCCATCTTGGATCATCACTTACCTACTCCTGACAGGCATAATTATTCTTCTCTTTCTACTTCTTAAATGCCTTGTCCTTCATTCCCGCAGTCAGAAAAAATTCAATCACTCAGTGTATCAGGCCCTCAGAGCAGTTCACGAAGATGATTTCAACCCACCCTATGCAACCCAACAGACTTGGCTTGCACAAATGTACAAGGCCTCCTACAGATAATTCCCCACCTCGACTGATCCCCCAGGATGATACCCCTTGGAGGGCTGGTAGTCAATGACAGGTAAGCCCCTGTTGGACTGAAGCAGCCTAAGCCAGGACATGGACATGTACGCCCATGCTCCAATGAAGGCTAAGGTTCATGTCCGAATAGGACAAGCTAAGACAGGCACAGTCCATGATCCGGGGGTCATCCCGAGGCGGAGCTGTCTACAGGCTCTTGCTGGACAGTCATTTTTAAAGAAAAAGAGTGGAAATATAGCAGGAGGCCTCCAAAGATGGCAGGAACTCAGAGCCTTGGGATTCAGTGAGAATTCACTTCACTTCTTAGTCTGCAAATAGCCCGCCAAAAGGAGCCCATGCCTCCATACCCTGCTCGTGAGCCCAGTGACTGCTGACAGACTGTGTGGCGATTACCAATCAGAAAACAATATGCTGATTAAAGGGACTTGGGGTTGGAAAAAAGGAAAATATAAGGCCTGCCCCCTCCTGCATTAAATGAGCTTGCAGCACCTCACCTAGTGCTTGCTTCTACCTGACTCCCAGGGTCTGTGCATCGTGACTCCACACCTCTTGCCCCCGCTAATTGGCAGGGGACCCAATCCAGGTTAGGGCCTTCACAGCTGGCCTGAGGAAAACCCGCAACAGTAAACCTAAAAATTTACAGCCAATTTTGAAAGAGATGCAGCTTTGCTCTGGAAATCGTTATTGAATATGTCAATGCTGTTCTGATGAAATGTTTCTTCTAATTGTGTGGTTGCTAAACAAATAAATTTAAAAAAATAAATAAATAAATAAAAGGCTCCCTAAATATAGTGTTAGGTACTGCCTGTTTTTCCCATGTTTAAGAAGGCTGTGATGTGCTGATGGTGTAATTTTAGTGTTAGAAATGTTTGCTCATGCAGCCCTGGTGGATATGCTAAATTTTTGACATCAATAATATATGTTAAATAATACATCTGCATTAGTCAACAACTCCAGAGGGACAGAATGTGTGTATACATACATTCTCTCTCTCTCTCTCTCTCTCTCTCTCTCTCTCTCTCTCTCTCTCTCCCCCCACATATGGGAGATTTAATGAAATAGCTTGTATGATTTTATAGGCAGAGTTGTCCAAAATTGGGAAGACTTGCCATAAACAATCTGAAGACTCAGAAGAGAATTAATGTTGCAGTTCAGATCTGAAGACTGTCTCCTGTTACAATTTCCTCTTCTTTGTGGGAAGTCAGTCTTTTTCAAAACTGATTGCATGACATTCATACTCATTAACGATGATAACCATTTTTATTCAAATTTTGCTGATTCAAATGTTAATTTCATTGAAATGTACCTTTATGACAACATCTACAGTTGTTTGACCAATTATCTGGGTAATGAGGCCTAGTCAAGTTGATACATAAAAATGAACAACTTGTAAGTCTCTTTTTGGATTAACGTGGTATCCATAAACATTCACTTAAACCATATTTAACATCTAAATAAAGAAAATGACAGTCACAATTCTTCTTTCTATAATATATGTTGCATGAAGACAAATGTACACCATCACTGTCTGAAAGGAAAAGAGGAGTTCTTAGACAGTGTTCATACTTTCTACTAACCTTATAATTTAATTGCCATGAGCTAAATAGTTAGCAATGCATCAGTGTTATGATGTAGATTTTCTGTGTTCTATATTCTATTTTAAGGAAGTAAGAAGTAAACAAGGTAAAAATGATATTCATATATATGCATTCACACATCAATATATCCTTAGTTAAACAAGGAAGAATACTCATAACAGCTATGAGTCTTTGCATGTGGTGGACTATGGCATTTGTATTTATCTTATTACATCATCTATGTGTATTCCCTCTGTATTTATTCAGCAAGGAATTCAGCTGCTTATGGTTCTTTGTAGCTGCAGCTCTGCTAGCTATCACCATTTTTAAATTTTTTATTAATTATTTCTATTTTATGTGTATGAGTGTATTGCCTGCACATAGGTAGGTACACATTATCATACAGAGCCCATGGAGTTCAGATCCCCTGGAACTGGAGTTACAAACACTTTTTATCTGCCATTTGGGTGCTGGGAATCAAACCAGGTCCTCTGCAAGAGCAGTCAGTGCTCTTAACTGCTAAGCCATCTCTCCAGCCCCTAGGTGTTGCCATTTATTTGACACTCTGAATGAATGCTCAAAAGACTATTCTACTACTGTCTCAGATCAACTGCTTTACCATGGTATGAAACATGGTAGATTCAGTGAATTATATAAATTTTGCCCTATTGTGGTACTTTATTGCTGTGAAGTGAGTCAATTCACGAGATATTACAGCAGATAGAGGGAGCTGTAAGTCCACACATTGTAGATTTGTTCAACGAATTGCATGTAGGGAATGGAAATCTATATCCAGAGTTGGTGTGTATTTTCTGTAAGGTAAAATTTCCACATTTCCCAGGTGAAAGTACATCAGTGTAAGACAGATGGCTCTCAAAATGGTGCACAGCAAGGGCTCGGTGTGGAGCTCTGCTCCTCCTGACAGAACATGCCCTTCTTCATGGAGAATCTTTCTTTTCCTTAAGTGCAACTGTTGGCCCTGGGTGCCACCTGCAGCAGCTCTTCTGCTCTCCCAGTGCTGTCTCAGGGAGCTGCTCTGCCTGCGGCTGTTCTCTGTTCACCCGGTACTGACTCTGATCTCACGGGCGCTGCCTCCTGGGCACCACCTCCAGGGCATCGTCTCCAATCCCACCAGTGCCGCCTGCGATCCCAGGGGCACCATCTGTGATCACACGGGTGCCACTTCTTGGGTGCTGCCCTTTGCTCCTCACTGCAGCGGCAAGCTGTGGCCACTCTTCTGCTCCCCCAGCCTCTGTCTCCAATTGTACCTGCTTCTGCCGGGTCTCAGACCCCAGGGCTGGTGAGGAGACTGTGTCGGGGAGCTGCATTCAGATACAGGAGACCAGGTTCAGTGACACAGATCTACTTTACTGCAGAAGGGCACAAGCTTATATAGGGGTAGGGGTCCAAACAAGAAGTTACAATTCAGAACTTTGGCAGGGCTGTGTCCTATCATGACATTGCAAGTCAGACACCTTATTATCATAAGGTGATATCCCGGGCCTGGATTCCTGGGAACCACGTGACCCAGGCTGTTGCAATATCTAAGTGTTGCAATTTAGAATCTCAAGGGCAGTGATTAGGGAGTGGCAAGCTCTAGGCATCAGTCTCATGATCTGCCAATGGGAGCAAATGTCACAAGGCATTTCTTGTGGCTCCAGTGGCCTGGCTGTTGCCTCAGGCCTGCTGTGTCGCAGTCATTAAGACTTTCACCCTAGTCTGAAGCCTATCTCCCACACTTAAGTCTATGCATTTATAGGCTGAGAACAAACCATACTTAGTAAAATAACCCACTTTGATTTACATATTAATCTTATGTTTAAAAAAGCGTATGTTCACAGAAACATCCAGCCATGTCCAACTAAAAATCCTGGTACCTCGGTCCAGGTGAATTGATACCTAAATATCATCTTAACAGTATTTTTAAGTTGAAACACATGTAGAAGAAGAGAATGCATGTACAAGTTGATGAGAATGGTGTAAGTCTGGAAAAACTCAGCTCTCTATTTCATCTAATCATAGTAGGTGTGTATTAGATAATGTCTAACACTAGCTATATAGTACAGAATTCACTGTACTGACCAATAATTTACATCAACATTTTAACCTTAAGAAATAGTATATTCCCTGAATTTTACTCTATATGTAGTTTTAATTTTCATATATGTTTACCAGCTATATCTATTCCAGTAATGTTATATAACTTTGTTTAATGTCAGTTACTTTCATCTAGATGTTTTGTAAGATTTAACTTATTTTTACTTCATGTGTATGAGTGTTTTTCCTGAATGTGCATAAACGAACCATGTCTGTGCCTGGTGCACTCAGAGTCAAGAAGAAAGCACTGGATCCCTTGTAACTGGAGTTAAGGCCCAGCATTAGCTGCCAAATGGGTGCTGGGAACCAAATATGGGTCCTTTGGAAGAGAAATAAGTGGTTTTAATTGCTGAGCCACCTCTCCAGTCTTATCAGATCTCTATATATCTACACATATGTATATAGATGTATATAGATATATATTTACATTTATCCATTTGATTTCTATAGGATGATTTTAATTAATTAATTTCCATTGTTGGTGGTTCTAATCTATCAATTTCCATTGCTGTGTAAGCTTATATTTTTAAATTTTGTTACCTGCATGATGGGATAGTTGTACCTCAATGAGTAGTGAGGATATTGTAGCTTTGATTATAAAATATTATAACGTGAATGTCCTTATAAAGCATGTAATACATTTGTTTTGGATTTCCAGTGCACATATGTTATACTATATTATATTGTAACCCATTAACTATATAACACTGTCATGTCTAAAATACCAGTTTCTACCCCTTAAATAAAATATTTTATTGTGGGGGTAGGATAGGTAGTTCAATGCTTGCTACACAAGTATGAGGACCTGAGTTTGATCTCAGGTGCCATGTGAAAAGGCAGGCATAATGGAATGCAGTTGTAATCCTAACACTGGGAGGAGGAGACAAGCAGATGCTTGAGGCTCACTGGATAGCCAGTTAACCTACATGATAATTTCCAGATCCTATTTCAAAAAGAATGTAGCTAGCCCTTGAGGAGCAACACCTGACATTGTTCTCTGGCCTCTAAATGCACACTCACATATGTGGACACATATGTCTGCACCTGCACACACACCAATACACATACACACACACACACACACACACTTTCAAGAAATATTTTATTGTTAAAAATATCTAATCTGGGTTACTTCCCTCTGCTTCCCTGGGCCTGCACGACCCCCTGGCCACATTCTGGGTAAGTCAATCATGCCCTCTGCACCTTGACTCCCCCAGACTCTTTCACCCTCCCATCTCCCCACCCATGTCTCCTCCTAGCCTGGGTCCTTTCCCACGCCTTGCTTGGCACCCCAGACACCTGGGGGAACCACTACATCTTCCTCTTCTTTTGCATCCAGACCAACCCAGTTCCCTTTCAGGGTCTCCAGGAGCTCTTTGAGCCTGGTCCTGCCATCACCTCCCTCTAATTCCCTGGGATGCATGACCAGCCAGGATCTTTCCTGGACCCCGGGATCCCTTGCATCCAGATGGACCCAGTTCCCTCTCAAGGTCCCCAGGAGCCCTCTGGGCCTGGACACACCCTTACCTCTCTCTGCTTCCCTGGGCTCCACAACATGCCAGCCTCTTTCCTGGGTGCCTGGGCTGACCTTTAGGCTTCCTGATCCTTTGCATCCAAACCAAACCAGCTCCTGAGTGAAGTCCCCAGGAGCCTTTGGGGCCTCTTCCTGCCCCCATCTTCCATTGCATCTCTGAGTGTCATTGCTACCAGCTGCCAGAGACCAGCATCTTTCCTGGGACCCAGCTCCCAGGCCAGTCCAACCCCCAAGTTCCTGAGGCCGAAATCTTTCCTGGAGGGATCCAGAGCTTAGGAGAAAGTCTGAGAGTATCTGATCCTCATCTGACTTGGGCCTCTGTGGGAAATCCTGAAGATCAAAGCAATCTGGCCACCCCAAGATAAAATTAAAAGAGAGAACTTGAAGCTTAGATGAACCAGCTATTCATGCCCAAAAAGTAAACCACAAAGGCACATAAAGTTTACACAAAGAAGCAGACCTAAACTTGAAGACTTGAGTCTCACACAAGAATCAGAAACTAAAAAAGAAATTCATATGTCAAAATCACAGAGAAAAAGTAATAACATGAAAAACCAAAATAACTTATCACCATCAAATACAAATAGTCTTCTAGAGCAGTACAATGAGAACCCAATAGAGATAATGCAGAACATGGAACTCAAAAGAACAATTATAAACATGATAAAAGAATTCAGTGAATTTAAAGAACACACAAAAAAGAAATCAAAGAACAGAAAAAAGATAGGGATAAACTTCTGAATGAATTCAGAAAAGAGCTAGAAATTCAGAAAAGAGTTAGAAATATTGAAGAATACTTAGGCTGAAATGAAGAAGGAAGTGAAACAGTAAGCCAATTAGAAACGACAGGAGAAAGCCTCACCAATAGGATGAATGAAATGGAAAAGAGAGTATCAAAACTGAAAGATAAAGTGGACAAACTAGACCACTCAAGAAAAGAGTATGAAAAATTTAAGAAAGCACAAGAATGGAATATGCAGGAATTGTGTGACACCATAAAAAGACCAAACTAATGAACCATATGAATATAGGAAGAAGAATCCCAAGATAGTAACATGGACCAGATCTTCAACAAAATCATAGAAGAAAATTTCCCAAAACTAAAGAAAGACATGCCCATACAAATACAAGAAGCATATAGAACACCAAACAGACAGGACCAGAAAAGAAACTCTCAATGGCACATCATAGTAAAAACACAAGCATACAGAACAAAGAGACAATACTGAAAGCTGCAAAATAGAAACAACAAGCCACATATAAAGGAAAACCCATTCAGATTACAGCTGCCTTTTCAGTGCAAACTATGAAAGCCAGAGGAGACTGAACCAAAGTATTCCCAGTTTTAAATGACCACCAATTCCAACCCAGATTAGTATAGCCAGCCAAAATGTCTATTATAGTTAAAGGGGAAAGAAAAATCTTCCATGACATGAATAGGCTGAAGGAACTCATGTCCACAAAATGAGCCATTCAGAGAGTTCTGGAAGCAATACAAAGAGCTGAAGAAAGGAATGACTATACCCAAGCGGTTGTGGCAAGAAAGTGAATGAAGGTATAATTGTGGGAAAGTACAGCTATATCAAGAATGTAAACTGAAATAAAAATGACAGGATGCAATACACATCTTTCATTAATAACTTTAAATATCAATGTACTGAACTCCCCAGTCAAAAGACACAGATTAGATGAATGGATTAAAAACAAAACTCATCTTTGTGTTTTCTGCAAGAAACTCAGCTTTCAAGGACAGGCACTATCTTAAGGTGAGAGGATGGAAAAAAATATACCAAGCAAATGGTACTAAGAAAAAAGAAGGCATTTCAATTTTAATATCAGACAAAAAAGACTTTAAACTAAAACTAATTAGAAGAGACAAAGAGGGCCACTTCATTCTGATAAAAGGAACAATAAACCCAGAAGATATTACAATCATGAACATATAGTCACCAAACTCTGGTGCACCCAACTTCATAAAAACAACACTCAAGGAATTTAAGACCCAGATAAAACCCAACTCATTAATAGTAGGGGACTTTAGTACCCCACTGTCTCCATTAGATAGGTCAACAAGGCAGACAGTTAACAGAGAGATATCTGAACTAAACAAAACCATATATCAAATAGACTTAACAGACATCTACTGAGTATTCCACCCAAGCACCAAATGCCATACTTTCTACTCAGCACCCGATGGAACTTTCTCCAAAATCCACCATATACTAGGGCACAAAACAAACCTCAACAAATACAAAAAGATTGAAATAATTCCATGCATTCTATCAGACCACAATGCAATAAAGCTTACAATCAACACCGGAAGAAGCCCTACTCACCGCATGAACACATGGAGATTAAACAACACACTCCTGAATGATGAATGGGTCAAAAGAGAAATTAAGAAAGAAATAAAAGTATTGCTGGAACTAAATGAAAAGGACAAGACAATATAACAAAACCTCTGGGACAAGCTGAAACTGTCCTTAAAGAGGTGTTTATAGCTTTAAGTGTCTACATCAAAAACTCAGAAATATCACAAATAAATGACTAAACATTGGAACTCAAGACACTTGAAAAGCAACAACAAATGAAACCCAAACCCAGCAGACAAGAAGAAATAACAAAAAGCAGGGCAGAAGTTAATGAAATGGAAACAAAGAAAACAATACAAAGAATCAATGAATCCAAGAGCTGGTTCTGTGAAAAGATAAAGAAGATTGAGAGACCTCTAGCCCAGTTAACCAAAAGAAAGAAAGAGGAACTCGAAATCAACAAAATCAGAGTTGAATGGGGAATCATCACAACAGACACCAGAAAGATAGACAACATTATAAGTGAAAACTTTAAAAACCTATATGCTACTAAATATGAAAACATAAAAGAAATGGACAGATATCTAAAGGCATGGGAACTACCAAAACTAAACCAAGGAGAGATTAATAGTTTAAACAGACCCATAACACAAAAAGAAATTGAAACAGTAAAACAAAACCTCATGACTGAAAAATGCCCAGGACCAGATGGATTTACAACAGAATTCTATCAGACATTTAAAGAAGGTCTACATCCAATACTACTTAATTTACTCAAAAAGATAGAAATGGAGGGAGAACATCCTAATTCCTTCTATGAAGCCAGCATTACTCTAATACCAAAGCTAGGTAATGATGCAACCAAAGAAGGAACAATACACACATACCCTTAATGAATATAGATGCAAAAATTCTCAACATGATACTTGCAAACCATATACAGACACACATCAAAAAAATCATCCAACACGAATAAGTGGCTCTATTTCAGAGATGCAGGGAAGGTTCAATATATGTAAGCCAATGAACACCATAAATCATATAAATGCTCTCAAAGACAAGAAACACATGACCATCTCAATAGATACAGAGAAGGCCTTTGACAAATTTTAACATGCATTTACGTTCAAAGTCCTAGAGGGAACTGGGCTGGAGGGAATATACCTCAACATTATTAAAGGCATATGTAAAAAACCCACAGCCAACATCATTCTAAATGGAGAAAAACTGGAAGCATTCCCATTGAAATGAAGAACCAGACAATGCTGTACACTGTCTTCACTTCTCTTTAACATAGTGCTTGAAACTCTTTCAAAAGCAATATGACAAGAGCAGGAAATTAAAGGAGTAATAATTGGAAAAGAAGAGATCAAATTATCCCTTTTTGCAGATGATATGATATTATATCTAAGGGATGCCAAAAATTCCACCTGAAAACTCCTAGAAATTTTTAACATATTCAGTAAAGTGGCTGGTTACAAAATTAAAATACAAAAGTCGGTAGCCTTTCTATATACCAATAACAAGCAATCAGAGAAATATCACATGGAAACACTTCCGTTCACAATAGCTGAAAAAAAAATCTCAGAATAAACCTGAACAAAGACATTAAAGACCTCTACAATGAAATTTTTAAATCTTTAAAGAAAGAGATTGAGGAAGAAATCAGAAGATGGAAGGACCTCCCATGCTCATGGATTGGAAGAATTAATATTGTGAAAATGACCATCCTACCAAAAGCCATTTATAGATTCAATGCAATGTCAATCAAAATCCCCATGAAATTTTTTACAGAATTGGAAAAAAACAATCCTAAGATTCATATGGAAGCACAAAAGACCTAGGATAGCCATAGAAACCCTGAGAACTAAGAGCAATACCGGGGGGATTACTATACCAGATTTTAAGCTGTATTACATAGCTATAGTCATAAAAACAACATGGCACTATCACAAAAATAGACACGTAGATCAATGGAACAAAATTGAAGACCCAAATATGAGTACATTAAATTTCAGTGAACTCATATTTGACAATGGGGCCAAGAATATTCACTGGAGGAAAGAGAGCATGTTCAGCAAATGGTGCTGGCAAATCTGGATCTCCACCTGTAGAAGAATGAAACTTAACTCCTGTCTTTCACCCTGCACAAAAGTCAATTCCACATGGATCAAAGACATCAATGTGAAGCGTGAAACTCTGAAACAGTTAGAAGAAAATATTGGCAAAAGCCTACAAGGTATAGGTGTAGGAAAGGATTTTCTAAACCGTACATCAATTGCTCAGAAAACAAGGTCAAAAATCAACAAATGGGACCTCATTAAACTAAAAAGCTTCTGTACATCAAAGGAGGCAACCAGGGAAGTGAAGAGAAAACCCACAGAATGGGAGAAAATCTTCACCAGTGACACATCTGACAGAGTTTTAACATCCAGAATATATAACGACCTCAAAAAACAGAGAATCAAGATAAGAAGCAACCCAATTAAAAGATGGGCTAAGGAGCTGAACAGAGAGATCTGAAAAGAAGTAAAGATGGCGATGATGCATCTTAAAAGATGTTCAACATCACTAATAACTAGGGAAATGCAAATTAAAACCACTTTAAAATTTCATCTTACCCCAGTCAGACTGGCTAAGATCAAGAGAACAAATGATATCAAATGTTGGAGAAGATGTGGGGAAAGGGGAACACTCATCCACTGATGGTGGGGCTGCAAAGTGGCTCAAGCCCTATGGAAAGCAGTGTGGAGAACTCTTAAAAAACTACAAATGAACCTACCATTTGACCCAGTTATACCACTGCTTGGCATATACCCAAAGAACTCATCCTATTGCAGAGACACTTATACATCCATGTTTGCTGCTGCTCTTTTCACAATAGCTAAGAGTTTGAAGCAACCTACGTCTCCCTCAGTTGGCTAGTGGATAATGAAAATGTGGTTCATTTATACAATGGAGGTTTATTCAGCAGTAAATAAAGATGAAATCACGAAATATGCGGGTAAATGGATGGAACTAGAAACTGTTATACTACGTGAAGTAACACAGACTCACAAAAAATATAGACATATGTTCTCCCTCATATGTGGATCCTAGAACCAAATCCTGATAAGTGAGTATGTATCGAGACATAACTACAGGAAACAGGATAATGGAAATTAAGCATGGAGGTAAAGGAAAAGAAAGAACCTGGAAGAGAAGAACAGTAGGAAACAGGCCTTAATAAGGGAGATATGGATAAAAATGGGAACAGTTTAAGGTATAGGGGAGGGATGGGTGTACAAGGAACCTAGGGGATAAAGGGAAAGAAGGAGCTCAAGAGAGGTAGGACCCTAGGAGAAGGGTATTATTCAGGGAGAAAGGGGGAAAATGGGGGCACCTTAATTGGGGAAATCACGATAGAGTGGTTAGACAAGTGAGAGATAAATAATGCCTAGCTAGTTTTGAAAACCAGAGGGAACCATATTAGTCCAACAACCTACTGACAAATTATATATACCAGATCAAGAAATATGTGTCTAGGTAAGATTTATCTGAGAACAATTGGTCTTTGCTGCAGATCTATCTACATGGCATACAGTAATTAGAAGTAACAGACTGGTGGAACTAACCTTCTTGGATGTTTAACAGACATACCTTGAGACCTATAATAATTTGGTCCGAGGGCCATAAAGGAGAGTTTTTGCTCCCTGCCCTCCTAGGTCGACTAGTTCCAGGGGACTACGAGCATCTCTCAAAATGTCCTGTAATTGTGGTGGGTTACCTGTCCTCTTGATCAAGGAGGCCAAGAAGACCCCACCAGATGGACTTGAACCAGTGTCCAGTCTACCTTTAGGAGGGTAAACATAGAGGAATAACTTCCTCAATGCTTCCAAGCAAAGCCAGCCATGTCGAGTAGGACCTTTGACTTATCTTCACAAAGATGGAACTTGTAGAAGAAAGTAGCCAGGGGCTCCTCCCAAGCCCATGTGACCCCTGAGGAACATACCCTCAAACAACCTTAAGAGTAAAAATAAATTGGTTTATCTGCACCAACTGTACAGCCTTAAATACCAAAAGGAAGGTATAACCAAAGATTAAAGGGGCCAATATAATTTTTTAAGAGTCCAAATGTATAGGCAAAGGCTACATAGCAAGCAACAATGCCAGATAGGAGATACCTTCTTTTGAGTTCTTGGCCACGGTGGCCCAAGGGACTCCCAGATAGTAACCCAGCATAGTACTGGAAAAATAAACAGCAGATCCCAATCTTATCTAAAGGAATATTGACAACAGATTTTTGCTAGATGAGGACCAGCTGACCTTCCAAAACAAACACCTCTAAACAGGTTGACTAGATTCACCAGATGGACAAATAGTGGGGAACAGCTGGGGGTGCCGACAACACAGTGAACAGTAGCTGGGATAACAGAGTGCAAAGGATTATGTCTAGTAATAATCAGATACATACATGTTAGAGACGTACACACCAACATCTCAGTAGCAAAAACGAGTCTTTCTGTAAGAACCAGTATATTTTAGAATGAAATGGAGATCTCTTTTGAGGGTTAAAAACTCATTCAATTTTCTGTCTTATAAGGCTTATACTGAGTTCAATATTGTATATCTGTATTGTTTCAACAGCGAACCTAGAAATTTTATCACTACTTTTGAAGGAGATGTGTCTTTGCTCTGGAAACTGTTATTGGGCACGATAAAGATGTAATGATATGCTTCTTGTAAAAAACATAAAAAATAATGTTGAAAAATGTAGGAAACAGCATATCTTGAAACGGAGATCTTCTTTAATGGGTAAAAACTCATTCAATTTTATATCTTACAGGGTTTATATGGAGTTCAATATTGTGTAACTCTATTAATTCCATTGTGAACCTAAAAATTTACAGCCACTTTTGAAAGAGATGTATCCTTGCTCTGGAGTGTGTTACTGAATATGTTAAAGCTGTAGTGAAATGCTTCTTCTAATCATGTGGTTATCAAATTTTTTAAAAATTCAAAAAATAATTCTTCAAAGCATAAAAATTTGCTCCTTAATAATTAGTAGATGTGAAAAGCATTAATATTAAAATCTACCTGTGACTTTATATCCATGCTCAGATGCCAAGGAGCTCAGAAAGTAACCAAATGTGACTAGTAATAATCAGATATATAGAGATTAGAAATGTATGTGCAAACATCTTAGTGTCAATTGCATTAAAAATGAATTTTTCTGTATGAAACTGTATTTTAATAATGAAATGGAGATCTTTGTTTAAAGGTTAAAACCTCATTTTATTTTATTTTTTAAAAGGTTTATAGTGAGTACAAAATTGTATAACTCTATTAATTCAACTGTAAACCTAAAAATTTACAGCCAATCTTGAAACAGATGCATCTTAGCTCTGGAAATTGTTATTGAATATGTCAATGCTGTTGTCATGAAATTCTTCTAATTATATCATTATTAAATAAATAATTTTTAAAAATCTTGAAAAAATATCTAATCCGAAGGGCTGGAGTGGTGGCTCAGCAGTAAAGAGTGCATATTGTTCTTGTAGAGGACCTGAGTTTGGTTCCTAGCATGTGTAATTGGCTTCTCAGAACCACCTGTAACTCCAGTTCCAAGGCATCTAGCAAATTCTTCTGGCTTCTGTAATAGCATGCACAAACCAGAATGTGTGTGTGCACACACTTATGCATACATACATATTTAAAAATATAATCTTTAAAATATGTTTTAAAATTCCACTCTGAGATGATAAGAATACTAAGTCAGGACCATTTCATTCAGGGTTGTCATTAGCCTTCAATTTGCAAATAATAAAATACCCAAAATACAATAAAGTAAAATAAAACAAACTTTGTAGTATTGATAAGCATTTAAACCACGTGGTGCTTT
>NW_008355363.1:432919-433707 GCF_000622305.1 Nannospalax galili | reverse complement strand
TCTATAAATATTCTCTATTTGTTTACATATATTGATGCATTTTATTGAATATATATTTAGCACAGCAATTTTTCGGCCACATTAATTCACATATTTTCTATTTTTTTTCATAGTCACAGTAGCAGTAGGTGAACTCACTAGAGTGAATACATTAACCATATTGACTACAGTGAATTGGATTTAGTGTACTGTCAGACATTGAAACGGTTAGTAGTTTTGAGCACAAGACCTTTTTGTGTCAGTCTCACAAGACATAGAATTAGAGACTAGTGCCATCAGACAGTGTTATTTTCCTCTTTTATTATGTTTCTCATAACATACTGGGTGGATTTCAGAAATTAACCCCCAGCATTTAAATTCAATTCTCATATAAGTGAAATTCTCCTTTCTTCTCTGAGGTGTTATGTTATTTTCCTAACCATTCAAGCTACTAACCTGAGATAGTTTACTTTTCTCTGGTCTCGTAACCCAATTTCTTCATCGTAATTATCACCAAATCACCATTTTTTATACATATATCCCATTCTTCAGTTGTGTAGCTAATGCCTTAAATAATTATGCTACCTATACCTTACATTGGCCAACAGTCTTGAACCTGGTTTTTGCCTGTTTTCATAATGACAGAAACAAGTTCCTCGTGCTGTTTGACTGGCTCCATTTAGAGTACTGCAATACACTTGAGCTTTAATTTTAGATTTTCTTTCTTTGACAATCTGTCTAATCATAGACAAGATGTGACATACATCAGCATTTCATTTCTCATAAAATGGTAAAAATAATCCCCTTTT
>NW_008355363.1:413204-423721 GCF_000622305.1 Nannospalax galili | reverse complement strand
AAGTGTATAGTGTATTTCATATCATTAAAAAACACCTCCCTCTGTTCATATCTCAGCACAATTTAACATATACATACCCGAATGAAGATTCCCTGTAATAGCAAATTATCATGACAGTCTTTGAAGACCTTCGTTTTACGTTGGTGATACATTATAAGTGTTCAATAATTTGGCAGACATCTTCTCCTAAAATAAATTTTAAAGTGTATTTCATATCATTAAAAAACACCTCCCTCTGTTCATATCTCAGCACAATTTAACATATACATACCCGAATGAAGATTCCCTGTAATAGCAAATTATCATGACAGTCTTTGAAGACTGTTGTTCTTCGTTTTATTGTTTGACCATCTGTCCTCTTATGCTTCTTATGTCCTCCATTCTATCCCACACATTTTAACTTGCCTGTGTGCTGTAATCTGTTGCCATCAGCACCTATTCTATATTTCTTTCTCTGGATGTGGGTGACAGGCCAGACATGGAAGCCAGTCTTCTGGGTAGGTGCTCCAGTAGCAATGACAGTCACACGTTTGACTCTTATTCTTCTCCTAAGATATCTGTACACCTGTCACTACATTTTTCATATTTTAAAATTTTTATTTAGCTAGCTATTTATAGCTCTATTCTTTTGCCCAACAAAGCACTAGAAGAGAAGGACTGATTCATAAATGTCCTAGGAGTAAATAAAACCCATATTATATATGCACCGGTAAAACAAGCTATAGATTCTAACAACTTGAGCCTTTGTTATTAAGGACTCTTAATCTTGGGAGGACAGTCTTTTCTTTTCTTTTTCTCTTCTTTTTCTTTCTTTTATTCTTTGTATTTTGGAGACAGGGTCTCCCTGCAACCCCAGCTGGCCTGGAACTTACTATGTAGACCAGGCTGGCATTGAACTCACAGAGATCTGCCAGCCTCTGCCTCCCGAGTGCTGGGATTAAAGGCTACCATGCCAAGCTGGTGAGGACATTCTTATGCACACAACTATTGTTATGTGTACAAAGGCATAATTTTCTAATATGGCATAGAATTTCCTCTCTTAGTGCTTCCACAACCTAATGTACAGGTAGATGATGGCTACAAAGTCATCTATCTGCCAGACTATATGTAATATTTATCTAGCTCTGCAAAAGTCACTATTTTGTTGTTCAGGCCTAACTTCATCTTACAGGAGTCAATGATAAATAATGTTGAATAGCTATTTTTTCTGTGATTCTTGCCAAGGCTATTGCATTAGGTGTAACAGTTCCCATATGCCATACTACATTACAGCATATATTTATATGACTTTTGTTTGCTATTAACTGGGAAATATTTTTTATTAATAGAAAAGTTGTTGAAGGAGCTGGGAAGATGACTCAGTCAGAAGAATACTTGCTGTGCAAGTAAGAAGGCCTAAGTTCGGATCCTTAGCACCAATGTAGAAAGTCAGGTATGGTGATGCATTTCTGTTATTCCAGGGCTGGGAAAGCAGAGCCAGGAGGATCCCTGGCAATCTCTTGACAGCCAAACTAGCTGATTCAGTGAGATCAAGATCTGGTATCAGTGGAAGACCATATTTTGAACATAAGTCGGAGAGGGATTGTGGAAGAACCCGTACATCAACCTCTGGCCTCCACATGCCCATACACACATGTGCACACAGCCAATAAATTTTTCAATAAGAATTCATTGGAGTGCTATTTTTCTCATCATATCGTCTTGAAAATTTTGTACTGCTATACAAAATGAGTAAAGATATAATTATTTTCAGTTGGATCCTATAGGACTTGCTTTATACCAAAAATAAAAGATATTGCTGCAAGAAATGTGGGCTTCTGATTTCAGTGGGAGAATGATGAGACAGTCATTTGTGAAAAGAGGCCATAATAATCAAAATTCGTGATTTTCAAAAGTTGTCTCACGGGGCTGGAGAGTTGGATCAGAGCTTAAGGGTAGTGGTTGCCCTTGCAGAGAACCCAGGTTTGGATCCCAACACCTACGTACCAGTTAACAGCCATCATTAACTCCATTTCCAGGGGAATCTGACACTTACTTTTGACATCTGTGGGCATTGCATGACACGGGTGTACCTACCTAAATGCAGGCAATACACTTATACACATAATACAAAAATGATAAAATATAAAAATAAAAGTTGTTTAAAAATCATAAATTGTTTTAAAAATCTTTTCAAATGTTTGTTAGTATCAGTAAATTCACCTTCAAATAGACTAACATTAGAAATGCTGGCAAATTCTGTAGAATAAAATATGTCCAGGCCTTATTCTTACTAAGTACTGTAGTTTTCAACAAAATATAATTCAGAAATATGTGGCTGTAATTATTGATTATTTAATGTTTATAGAGATTTAGAACTCATTGGTAAAGTTTTCTTAATACTGCAGAAGAAAATAGCTTGCATAATTTAGTACCTTGCTACTGTTAAAGAGCTTGTGAGTTTAACAAACCTAGGCAATATCCTCAATGTTAACTGTCATCACTCTTTCCTATAGTGACTCATCTACTAATCAAATCACAGTGTAGGGGAATTCAATTTCAATATTATTAAATAAGATTTTATCTTTCCAGTCTCTTAAAGTTTGGCTGTGGCAACTGACTAATTTTCCTTGATTCTATTCTCATCAAATAATATCCAATATCTTTAATTTCTTTGACAAGTAAACTTTTAATGAATGGTCTCTATTTCTTCACTACTCATGTCCTCATTAGCTTTCAGAAAATCTGATTATATCTTACCCTTCCAATGAAAGCACTTTCTCTAAGATCACCAATGATC
The DNA here is from genome assembly GCF_000622305.1 of Nannospalax galili. Classification (NCBI taxonomy): domain Eukaryota; kingdom Metazoa; phylum Chordata; class Mammalia; order Rodentia; family Spalacidae; genus Nannospalax; species Nannospalax galili. The sequence continues at coordinate 420,942 of NW_008355363.1, read as the reverse complement.
TCTTTAATGTCAAATTCAGTGAAATGTACCAACATCCTTTTATGATCTCTTTATATTATTTGACACATCTCGTTATCAATACTTAAAATTCTTCTTCATATCTATGTACAATGGCACCTTCCTTTGTTCCATCACCCACTTCTATGCCAACATATATTTCATTCTTGTTTTCTTTTCCACAGTTATTCACTGTACAAAGGTTTAATAAGCATAAGGCATTTTTTTTCTGGATACTTAATATTAGTAAAAAATATTTGTGCAATTATCTAAGAGGTAATGGTCTGAGCTAATGACTTGGAATATAGCTAGTAATACAAAATGTAAAAACTTATAAGTGATGGTGGAAGAAAGAAGTAATCAATGTTAATATATGCTAATTCAAAATAAAGTAATAAATCTGAATCAGATTGATAAGATCAGTTTCAAAGATGGATAGAATCACAAACACTGAACAGGTGGATGGTTCTTTTTAGGTTGAGCTGTCATGTGAAGGCAATTTGAGTATGCAACATATGAGTAGATATCTGGAATTCCACAAAATTAGAAATGTTTATATTTGGACAGGTGGGAATATACCAAAAATCAAAAATTACTATTCCAGGGTGAGAATAGTTTGGTCTGTGATAAAATTTACAACGCCACTATGACCGACTGAAGGAGAACATGAGATCAGAGATAAAAGCAGCATAATAATCATGGCTCAGTGTAAAAATGAAAGTAATGTGGATTTTATTCTGAATGTAACAAAACTTACTGAGTTTTACAAAGAAGGGAATGATAATACATTCAAATTTAAATTGCAATAATAAAAATCTTCTCTTCTATATAGAATATAATTTTGTATCAGGGTCAAGCCTAAAAGTGGGAGAACAGTTAGGGTATTGTAGTATTCTAGGGGAAATGGCAATTTTTAAATTTTGAAGTCAGAATAAAATGCAATTAGAGCATATTTGGGAGGCAAAGTTGGAAGGCATTGATGTTGGTAATGAATTATATGCAGTGAAATGTTGAGGATAATAAACTGATAGAGGATGGCTTCTGGGTTTCTAACTTGAGCAGACAGAGGATGCATGTACCATTACTGGACATTTATATATATGAAATTGTGGCAAAGTTGTTATGGAAGGGAAGAAATCAAAACATTGTCTTTCTGTCACTGGTATCAGTCTTTTTGTTATTTTCCATTCACATTCACCTGTTAGGAGCCTCTCTGTGTTGATTATTGGGGAATATATATCTCTAGTGCAGCTCTCAGATATAAACAGACAAGTTGCTTTGTGCAGTGGGTAATAGTTAATGGAGAAACTCACAACAGATCAAAGTACAGATAATAAGCATCTGTGCTGTGCTCTGCCACAAACAGGGCATATATATCAGCTCCATTCCCAAGGCTTAGGGATCTCCTTAGAAGACGGGGCAGAAAGATTATAAGAGCCATGGGTCAGGGAGGACTGGACTGAAACAATGTCTTCTGGACATGACAATACTGCTGTACTCAGGAATTTGCAGCGTCTGTGGTTGCATGTATATGATTAAGCCAGTCAGCTTTCTAGCATGAGGGAGGAGCATTCATACCTAACTAAGGAGCTATGGAGAGTTGATGATTTCAGGAGGAAGGAGAGAAAATTCTCTCTCAGGGTGTGACCTGTGGTAGTTTGGTCATGCTCCAGTGGATAGTCCCATGCACATGAATATATGGTCAGCACAAAAAAGATTCTGTGGGTTGTTAAAAAAAGAAGACATGAACTAGGGATAGATTAGGAAGGTAGAAGGTAAGTATTTGGAGGAGTGGGGGAGCAGCATGAGAAGAGCGTGAATTGAATATGATCAAAATACTTTGCTGAATGTAATAATATATAACTGTATTACTTCAACATTGTGAACCTAAAAATTTAAAGCCAATTTTGAAAGAGATACATTTTTGCTCTGGAAACTGTTATTGACTATGTCAGTGCTGTCGTAGTGAAATGCTTCTACTAATTATGTGGTTATCAAATGAATTAAAAAATGAAATTCTCATAGAAATTATAAAGTAGTATATTAAAAAGAAATATATATCTTTATGAGATTTCTGAAGTCTTCGTAGTGGTAGAAGTACAGGAAGAGACATTTAATATATAAATGACTGGAGAAAAGTCTTTGATATTGACCTTCTTGTCATTGATGAAAAGATCCTTGTTTATTTTAAATGATAATTGTGATATGTAAATACTAACTTATACAAGAGTATTTTAGACATGGAGTGTTATCCATTATCTGATAATGGAAAGTCATTGTTTGGAATATGATCCATCTAGACTACTGGCTCTTTTTTCTAGAATTTCATCAAAGAATCAGTTTGTGTCATATTTTTTGAATTAATCTTCCTTTAAGTAGCTAATATACCACAAATCAGCACATATGTGAGATGTTCCCAGTGATTATGCAATTTTTATATGTTAAGCATTTCCTATTATAAACTTTTGCTTTTATGTGTTGTAATATAGCTTTATAATTTTTGTATTTTCATATATTTATCATCACATTATTTTTAAAAAAGTAGTATGAAAAATTATTTCAAGTCCACCCTGTGAGTTTCATACTTATTTTTCCTAACACCTGAATATATTCCACTGTGTAAATATGTCATATTTTCATTATCCATTCATCAGTTCATGGACATATAGGTTGCTTCAGTTTCCCGGCTATTGCAAATAAGCAGCAGGATGAGCAAATATCTCCATAGTAGGCCATAGTAGGATATAGAGAGTGGTTGTCCTGTGTGAATTATCACAGATTGAGAAAGACAAGTGTCCCATGTTTTTTCTCATAGGTGGATGCTAATTTTGAATCTTTAGAAATGTTTGCTTCATTTGGAAAAGTACATAGAGGTCAGACAATTAGTAAGGGGCCATTGGGAGGAGAAGAGATTTTAAGGGAGGGGAGATAAAAGTCAGTGATATAAACAATAAAAGTGGATTACTGTAAAGGGTGGGTTAAACGGGGTCAGGGCTGGAGTAGCAAGGTAGAGAAATGAGTATGGGGAGATTAGGAGGGATGACTAGCACTGAAGCCCCTTTGAAAAATAGTATGAATCCATATGCTCTCATTAAACAAAGTTTAAAAATAAATGAGCAAATTATTTTTTAATTTTTGAAAAGAAAATGACAGATAATGGAGGATATGAAAATTGTGGAGGGAATGGGTCTGAAAAGAATCAAAATGCACTGTATTAAATTCTGGAATCAATTATTTTAAAAGTAACATGTGAATGTATTACTGTAGCAATTTCCTAAAATGTATACACGTACATATAAAAACAGTTTAAATGGAGTTGTCCTATGATGTGAAGGACATTGCCCCTACTAGATAACAGCTTAGCAAATGAAAAGCCTACTGCTAAGAATGGGGTACCTTTTCTGTATGTTTTTTTTTTCAATAAAAAGCTTATTGCTAAGAATGGGGTACCTTTCTTACTGCTAATAATGGGGTTGATCGGTAGGGTCCCATACATACCTCAACATTACTATTGCCATTGCTCTCCTTAACTTCTACAATTACACTAGAAGAGAAATGTAAACAACAATTTTTCCCAGTTGTGAACCCTATAACCCACACTAACAATTGGTCTGGCGAGCTATGCCCACTGGTGCAATAGTGGCATGAATGTTATGGGATTCACTAAAACCACTCTTACTGTATTGAAAGCCTGCTTTACAAGATGGAGCTTATGCCAGGCACTGTTATCAGGGCGTAAAATCTGTAACCAGACAGGTTACAAGCCCTAGGGGTTAGCCTATAATTGTTATTATACTTAATGGAGATAATATTAAACTGATCCATAATGACTTACTGTTATACCCATAGATGAGTGTATCTCTCTTTGGTGGTCTGCTCTGCAGAACCAGGTGGGGCTGCTGAGAAAAAGAAAGGAGATCTGGTGCAACACTTCACAGTTTCCAATGTTGGGACAAACTTTGGGAGTATGGCCCTGAGTTTTTTATAAGGCTAGGCAACAGCTTAACTCATACTACAAAATTGAGTACCTGTGGCATAGATCATGAGAATTTCAGTCATAAACAATTTTAAAGAAGTAATGTTTAGCTCAAAGAAAAACATGCTTTTCTGAGGACATGGTCCAAGCCTTATGTACAGAGCAGAGCATCCTGAGGTTAGCCAGACCTAGCAACCATTGTTCTTAGTGTTGTGGAACATGAGCCTCAAAGCTGCTTGTCGGAAGCTTAACCCTTTGGTTTTTACTCTTGGCCACATCACATTCCATGTCTACTTCAGCGTACATTTTAACAGTTTCCCACATCTCTCAACACTCATTGGAGAAGCATCTATTTGGAGGATATTGTGATTAATACAGAGACCCACAAATGATCAAGGTCCAGAGAATAAGGCACTTCAGAATGTTCAGTCCTAAATGAAATATCCACATCATACGCTTATTCTGAAGGCTCAGTGATCTTGACGGAAGAGGCAGTGGAAAGACTGTGAATCAGGGGTTGTGGATGACTACAACAAAGCATTGTTTTCTGGTTACAGCAAGGCAGCTGCATATATGAACTATGACATACTGGTTGTGACATCATGCACAAAATCTGTACAATCTCAAGTCAGACAAAATTCCATCATGGAGGAGGCAGGCAGACACAAAGTCTCACCCCTACCTGAGAAAATATTGGTAATCGATAGCTGATGGGTGAGAGTAGATTTTCATCAGGGTTGTGATACTTAGTAGGCTGATCACTCTCCAGAGGATGAATCTACACCTCACAATATCTGGACAACACAAATTGAGCATAATGGGCTTAAAAAAAGATGACATGAAGTTGAGAGTGATAGGCAGGTGGTGGTGGATCTGAGTAGATATGGGAATGGATGGTGAAAATTTTTGCTAGGTGTTATAGTATTTCTAACTTTATTTTTCTTTCTGAAAATTTGTTTAATATTTTACATAAGGACTATAAGAATTTACTATCACTAAACCCTGTCCAAGGTTTCCCTTTGCTCCATTTTATTGCTAACACTTACTTTCTTTTTGATGATCACCATCTAAACAGTGTAACACTTTACCAAGGTTTTTATTTACATTTCTCCAATAATCAATTATGGCAAGCACTTTAATCATATATGAATTGATCATTTGTATAAGATCCTTTTGAAAAATATCTGTTTACGTTCTTAGCATATTGCCAAATTTTTCTAGTAGTTTTCTTGCTACTGAATGGCGCTCCTAATATATTTTCGACTTTAACTCTTATAATATGTGTAATCTGTAAATATCTTCTCCCATGTCATAGGTTATCTCCACTCTGATGATCATTCCCTTTGTTGTGCTGAGGCCTTTTCATTTTATATAATGCCTTTTCTCTCCTTTTGCCTTTGTTTGATGTGTATTTACTGTCACATATAAAAATCTTCAGGAATTCAATTACTATTATACATCCAAAGGACATGAAATCTGTGTCTCATATTCATTACATCATTAGTCACAATGATCAGGAATTAATATAGGCTTCCATCAAAGGATGAATAATACAAAACATTGTCCCAGCCATATCATTCTTAGGGATATACTCAAAAGACTCTCTATCCTACTACAGAAATACTTGTTATTTCTTGTTCATTGCTGCTGTATTCACTATAGTCAGGACCCGGGAACAACCTAGATGTTCATTAACTGGTGTATGGATAAAGAAAATGTGATACATTTACACAATGGAATAATGGTCAGCTGTAAAAACTTCTGAAATTTGCAGATCAATGGACAGAATTAGAAAAAATGTACTGATGTAACCCAGATCAAGAAAGACACTTGCCACAAGTTCTTTCTCATGTGGATGGATCCTAGTTTCAAATCTTTAGTTCTGCATGTTTGATTGAAGTACCTCTAGAAGCCAGGATATGAGAAAAGGGAACATGATATGGTGCTTTAAGGGAGTGAGTTAGTACAAAATGAGAAATCTAAAAGTACAGAATGAGAATACTGGGGAATGGAAAGTTTTAATTTGGGATGGGGATGGGGGAGATGAGAGCGTAGGGAGGGCTAAAAAAATTAAGGGAGTATGAAAGCTATATGGAAGCCTAGTATTTTGTAAATCACTTTGAAAAGTATAACATAAAATACAGAGTTCAAAGGGATATATCCTACTTTGTTGGGTAATGTTACCCTTAGAAACTATGTGCTATTAACCAGAAATCCAAGTTTCAGTAATGAAACACTTCCTTATGTGTTGTGTGTCATGGAGGTCCTAGAAGCCTCCAATATAGTAATAAACAATGTTATCATTGTTTAGATGGTCTACCAGAACTAAATATAAAGATCCTAATCCTGAAGACACCACACACCTTTTTTTGCGAGATGTAAATAAATGAAACTGGAACTCCCCTGGAAGCTGCCTCCTTGCTAGGTAGCTTTTATAATGCCACAGGCTGCTGAGAGAAAAAAAAATCAGCAGTCTTACTCAAATATGGACTCTACAAACTACAATATCAACTAGCCATGTAAGATGTACCCACTGCTGCAATAGTGGCATGACTGGTGGTGATGGTGGGTGGGGTCAACCAATCATTCACTGATAGCTGATTGCATCTGATGTCTGTTCTACAGGAAAGACTTCATCCCTGGTACTATAAAACTCATCAATATTCCCTGCATGGGTGTCGGGAGCCGTAGGCCCCTACCCCAGAAAATAACAAAACCTGATTCCTGGCAAAGCTGTTTTTCAGACATCAAGGCTGGCCTGGTTTGAGATTAACCAGATGACTATACTTGAAAGCCTCTCACAAACATGTTGTTCTAACCCGGGCACTTAACGTTTGAGAGACTCCCTCATTTTCTCATGTAATTGCTAAGAAACTTTGGTATTACTCTGTAATCACACAAGTGTAACCTCTTAATTGATTTATAACTTGCTATATAGAATTGTGGTGTTACTATGGAATTTACTCTGTGATCAATTGGTGTGGTGTTATTGTGATATTTGTTCTTTTAATTGAATTGCTCTACTTCAATGGATTTGTCCCTGCCAACTTCCTCCTCTCCTCACTATAAAAACTTTGTGTAGATGTTCATTAAATGAGACTTGATCAGAAAGCCTGTCTTGTCTCCATTCTTCGCATCTCTTGTCCCTTTCCGTCCCCTCTCCTCCCTCCAGAAACCCACGTTGACTGTCTCGCGGGTCAGGACATCTGGCGCCCAATGTGGGGCTGGATACGGGAGGATCCAGTGTGGGAAGAAGACGGCCCCCAAGGAACGCGTTCCACAACAATTCTTCACTCTGGACACGCCGCGGGAACCTGCCTCGGCTACAACCAGAAGTAAGTATCGGCGTCTGATTATGGGACAAGAATTAAGCAGGCATGAAATTTATGTTTGGCAATTGCAGGATGCCTTACGGACGCGAGGAGTAAAGGTTAAAATAGAGGATTTATTTCGGTTCTTTGAATTTATTAAAGAAACCTGTCCTTGGTTCCCCCAAGAAGGAATAATAGATATTAAAGGATGGAAAAGAGTAAAGAATGCTTTAGAAGATTACTATAAGGTCTTTGGGCCCGAGAAAATTCCTGTTACAGCCTTTTCCTACTGGAACCTAATCAGGGAACTAATAGATTCAAATGAAACCTCTATGGAGGCTGCCTTAAAGCAAACTTCCGGCCTCTTACAGGGCCCCCCTTCCGGCCTCTTACAAGGGCCCCCTTCCGGCCTCTTACAAAGGCCCCCTTCCGGCCTCTTACAAAGGCCCCCTTC
>NW_008355363.1:410874-411549 GCF_000622305.1 Nannospalax galili | reverse complement strand
TCTTACTTGCTGTTTCAAACTAATGTATAGGCTAAAAATGTGAGAAGCTGACTCAGGGCAGAAACTGGTCCTTTCTGTTCAGACTCATGCTAGTTCTCACAAACTTCTGTTCTCAAGAATTCTCCAGGTTCAGACTGACCCTCTGGCCCTGTGAGAAGAACTGAGAGCAGCTTGCATGTTTTAGTGCCTTGGCATGCAGGATTTTCTTTGGTTAAAAGGGCTTCCACCTCAAAGGTCAGTCTTCTTGGGTTCCTGACAGGGAGACCTAATCTAAATTGATCATATAATAATAATAAACCTGTAAAAATAGGTGTACTGTAATTAATCAAAAAAAAAAAACAATTGGAGAGCTGCTCAGGACGCTAACCAGGGCTGTCCACAGTGATACTTTGGATGTAAATCAAGTGTGCCCACGCAATGTCGGCACTGTGCCTTTTGCAGATCTGTGTTGGGTCTCATTCCCAATATGTTTTGTTTCAATTCGGTTTGATGGTACCATTTAACAAATTTCTCTTAGTCTGAGCCTGGCACGGCTCTGTGTAGATAATGTGTAAAAAATAACAGTTTTAAAACTTGTCTTTCTGTGGTTTTTCTCTATAGCACAGTGCTCTATGGAAGAAATAGCTTATGAGAAATACTCTTAACTGGTGGCTTGTGGCAGGAGCTGCTTATGAT
>NW_008355363.1:408162-409408 GCF_000622305.1 Nannospalax galili | reverse complement strand
CGCTTGAGAGACTCCCTCATTTCTCATGAACTGCCTAAGAAACTTTTGCATTACTCTGTAATCATACAAGTGTAACCTCTTAATTGATTTATAACTTGCTATATAGAATTGTGGTGTTACTATGGAATTTATTCTGTGATCAATTGGTGTGGTGTTATTGTGATATTCGTTCTGTTAATTGAATTGCTCTACTTCAATGGAATTTTCCCTGCCAACTTCCCCCTCTCCTCCCTATAAAAACTTTGTGTGAATGTTCATTAAATGAGACTTGATCAGAAAGCCTGTCTTGTCTCCATTCTTCGCATCTCTTGTCCCTTTCCGTCCCCTCTCCTCCCTCCAGAAACCCACGTTGACTGTCTCGCGGGTCAGGACACATGGGGAAGAAATAGACTCAGTGAGGAAGAGCGCTTACTACTGTATTTTAAGCCAAATTAACAAGGCACAAAACTGCTTTCTAAATACCTATGTTTATACTCATAAACAATAATTACTCTCAGTCTTAGAATAGCCTCTCATTGCAATGAAAAGTTGTGAATTCAGAGACATATAACTTCCCATGATGCCGAATATAAGAGATATTGAAGTGCTAATCCCTAAACAGGACATTTATATCACCCTGTCTATGGCTCTGGGAACTTTGCTGAACAAGGAGCAGAAAGAATGTAAGAGCTGTAAGATAAGGAGAAGAGCTGTGAAATATTGCCTTCCAGACATTACACAGCCAATGCAAACATGAGCTTAAACCTGCTGTGTTTTTCTGTACTAGAGTGAACCTGTCTGTCAATAGTTACTCATGAATTTTTGGGGAGGGGCTCATGAAGCACTCCCCTTCATTGCTGAATGATGAGCTAAGGATGAGAACTAGGGGTGGAGGAGCCATTGTCTTCAGATGTATACATACTGCTGAGCCCATCAGGCTCCATTTGTTAGTTTCATCACCATGGTCCCACAAATGACCCTGGTTAAACTCAATGAGTCATAAAACAATAAAAAGGACATGAACATGGGGAAAGGATCTATAGGGAAGAGTGGTGGTTTACAATGGTGGCATAGAAATTAGACTGTGTGGGGCCAGAGTAATCAGAATCCATCATATCCATAGAGGAAAATGTTTCAACAAATTTAAATAATAAAAAGTAGAGTATCACTGAACTCATAAATTGTAGCTTTCTGAGAACTACTATACATTTAGTTATTTGAATCATAATGTTTTCCTCCCTTTTATTCTTATGTAGGCATGCTAACC
>NW_008355363.1:374033-405658 GCF_000622305.1 Nannospalax galili | reverse complement strand
AGGAAAATGGAAAATGAAATTTCAAAAATTGTGTGTATGCAATTGTATGCATAGAAGGCTATTCAGTCCAAAGAAATAATGTAAATTCTGTCTTGTTTGTTTTGTTAGATTTTTTTTTGAGACATGATCAGCCCCAAATCCTAACCTTGTCATTCTTAAGAATATATATATGTGCATATATATACATATATATATATATATAGTTTTGTATATTTTCCAACAGCTTTGAAAGGAAAATGAAATTTCAAAAATTGTGTGTATGCAATTGTATGCATAGAAGGCTATTCAGTCCAAAGAAATAATGTAAATTCTGTCTTGTTTGTTTTGTTAGATTTTTTTTTGAGACATGATCTCCCTATAGCCCCAAATGGCCTACAACTCTCTATGTAGACCAGGCTTGCCTCACTCTCACACAGATCCACCTGCCTCCACCTCCTGAGTACTGGAATTAAAGGTGTGCATCACTGCACCCTGTAAATCGTGTAATTTTTGAAAATTTGGTTGAGCTTGCAGAACATTGTGTCATGCACAATAAATCAGGCACATAATAACAAATACAACATGAATACACTTATGTGTAGAGTCTATACAATGTTGTCTTACAGAAATAGAATGAAACTAGTGGTTACCACAAGCTGGAGTAGGGTCTAGGAGAATGGTCAACATTCCTCCCAGGATGTAAAATTAAATTAGATAAGAGAAACAAGTGATTACAGCTAGCACCAATGTACTGAAAGCTTGAGAGTTGCTAAAAGAATAGAAATATTTTGTCTTCACCAAGTCCTTACCCCCCCAAATACACAAGGTAATGGTTATGTTAATTAACTTGATTTAGTCAATCTATAATTTATAAATAATTCAAGCATCATGTTGCACACTATAAAAAATTCATTTCAATTTGTTAATTAAAAATATATTCAGGGAATGGGAAGAAATTTCAATTGGCAAACTATTAAAGTCTTTCCCTTGCAAGCATGCAGATGAGTCACATTTGAAATGTCAGTGTTGGAAATGTTAAATGAGAATTCCATTCATTTGCTGGACAGCTAATCTAGGCTACTTGGTGAGTTTCAGGACAGTGAGAGACCTTGACTCAAATAAACAAATAACCAACTGTGTAAAGTGCCTGAGGAATGAACCTGGCCTCCACGAAAACACATATTCATATGCATTTTAATAAGCGTGTGCATACAAACATGAAAATGCACACACACAAATGCACTCTCATAAAATATTTAGAAACAAATAACTTGTCCAAAACTATTAGTGCATATCATTAGTGAAATTCCAATTCCCCTTATAATCTCAAATTCTTGAAAAGTTGACAAAACTAGTACACAATTTGTGTAAACATTTAAAAGTAAAAACACAGGAAAAGTTGGAAATAAGACAAAAAGTACGTTTAACTAGTAAACAAATGTACTTAAATTAGAAAAAGAAAGAACTACAAGTGTTCTAAAGCATGGTAGGATTATTATGGTTGGCAACAAGTGCATATTTCAATATAGGTAATAAAACAAGGAATATTTTGAATGCTCCCAGCACAAAGAAATGATAAATATTTTAGGATATATATATATACATAGTGTATATATGCAACTTACCTTTTATAATTTTTTAAATTTTTTAGTTTATTTTATTTGATTTTGATTTTTATTAACTACATGATTAGAAAAAGCATTTCATTACAGCTTTAACATATTCAGTAACACACTCCACTCCAAAGAAAGAGTACATCTTACAAGTGGCTGCACGTTTCAATGTTCAATACAGTTTTAAATATTGAACTCAGTATAAGCCCTGTAAGACATAAAATTGAATGAGTTTTTAACCTTTAAAAATGATCTCTATTTCATTTTAGACTATATTGTTCCTTGCAGAAAGACTCATTGTTTTTGCTACTAACACTGAGATGTTGGCACATGCATCTCTAATCTGTATGTATTTGATTATTACTAGTCATAATCAATTGCACTTGGATCCTTTGCACCTGTGTATGTCCATAAAGTCATTGGGTAGATTTCAATGGTAATGTTTATCACCTGTACTTATTAGCATGGTGTAAATTTCCATGCTTCCTCCTCAAATACAACACATTTTTAAAAATTTATTGATTTGTGTGTGTGTGTGTGTGTGTGTGTGTCTGTGTGTGTGTATATCACACAGAACATCCCAAACCATCTTATTCAACTATACACCCACTTCCCAGATGACACCCTCTCATAGCCTCCCTCGCCCCACTACAGCCCTTATACTCTGATATCCCTGCTATTGTCTGCTGTGTTGTACACACCCCAGCCATTGCCCACTACTTGTCCATCTGGTGAATCTAGTCAGCCTATGTAGAGGTCTTTATTTTAGGAAGGTCAGCTGTTCCTTATCTAGCAGCAATCAGTTGTCAATATTCCTTTAGATAAGATTGGGGTCTGCTGTTCATTTTCCCAGTTCTTGTTGGGGAACCCTGCTGTTAATGTTGACTCCTTTCTCAGTGGGGGCTTCCTGCCTGACTTATGTGGAAAGTGCCTCCAAGCACAAATGCCTGACCTTATTTGGAATATGACTTTGGGAATAGTTGGCTGCAATAAAACTGCTTTCAGGATTTTCTATATGATAATTAGGCATTTACCTACAGCCAGATGATAGCATAGCAATTCTAATATCTGACAAAATAGACTTCAAACTAAAACTAATCACAAGAGATAAAGAGGGCCACTTCATTCTGATCAAAGGAACAAAAAAAAATCAAGAAGATGTTATAATCATAAACACATATTCACCAAACTCTGGTGCACCCAACTTCATAAAAAAAATACTACAGTACATTAAGACCCAGATTAATCCCAGCTCATTAATAGTAGGGGATTTCAATGCCCCACTGTCTCCATTAGATAGGTCAACAAGGCAGAGAGTTAACAGAGAGATATCTGAATTAAACAATACCATATATCAAACATACTTAACAGACATCTACTGAGTATTCCACCCAAGCACCAAAGGACAAACTTTCTACTCAGCAGCCCATGGAACCTTCTCCAAAATCTACCATACACTGGGGCACAAAACAAACCTCAACAAATAGAAAATGAATGAAATAATTCCATACATTCTATCAGATCACAATGCAATAAAGCTTACAGTCAACACCAGAAGAAGCCCTAATTACCACATGAACACATGGACATTAAACAACACACTCCTGAATGATGAATGGGCCAAAAGAGTAATTAAGAAAGAAATAAAAGTATTCCTGGAACTAAATGAAAAGGATAACACAACAAAACCTCTGAGACACGTTGAAAACTGTCCTTAGAGAGAAGTTTATAGCTCTAAGTGCCTACATCAAAAAATCAGAAAGAACACAAATAAATGACTTAACATTGGAACTCAAGACACTTGAAAAGCAACAGCAAATGAAACCCAAACCCAGCAGACAAGAAGAAATAACAAAAATCAGGGCAGAAATTAATGAAATGGAAACAAAGAAAACGATACAAAGAATCAACGAATCCAAGAGCTCGTTCTTTGAAAAGATAAACAAGATTGACAGACTACTAGCCCATTTAACCAAAAGAAAGAAAGAGGACCTTCAAATCAACAAAATCAGAGATGAAAGGGGAAACAGCACAACAGACACCAGAAAGCTACAGAACATTAAAAGGGAATGCTTTAAAAACCTATATGCTACTAAATTTGAAAACCTAAAAGAAATGGACAGATATCTAAAGGTGTGGGAACCACCACAACTAAACCAAGGAGAGACTGACAGCTTAACCAGTCCCATAACACAAAAAGAAATTGAAACAGTCATAGAAAACCTCCAGACTAAAAAAAGTCTGGGACCGGATGGATTTACAGCAGAATTCTATCAGACATTTAAAGATGATTTGCTTCCAATACTACTTAATTTATTCAAAGAGATAGAAATGGAGGGAGAACTTCCAAATTCCTTCTATGTAGCCAGCATCGCTCTAATACCAAAGCCAGGTAAAGATACAATCAAAAAAGAAAACTATAGGCCCATATTCTTAATGAACAGAGATACAAAAATTCTCACCAAGATGCTTGCAAACCTCATACAGACACCCATCAAAAACATCATCCACCATGAATAAGTCAGCTTTATCCCAGAGATGCAGGGATGGTTCAATATACATAAGCCAATAAACATCATAAAGCATAAAAATGGGCTCAAAGACAAGAACCACATGTTCATCTCAATAGAGGCAGAGAATGCCTTTGACAAAATTGAACGTGCATTTATGTTCAACATCCTAGAGGGAACTGGACTGGAGGGAACATACCTCAACATAATTAAAGCCATTTATAACAAACCCACAGCCAACATCATTCTAAATGGAGAAAAACTGGAAGCATTCCCATTGAAATCAGGAGCCAGAAAAGGCTATTTACTATCTCCACTTCTCTTTAACATAGTGCTTGAAAATCTTGCAAGAGCAATAAGACAAGAGCAGGAAATTAAAGGAGTAATAATTGTAAAAGAAGAGATCAAATTATCCCTTTTTGTAGATGATATGATAATATATCTAAGAGATGGCAAAATTCCACCAGACTCCTAGAAATTATTAACACATTCAGTAAAGTGGCAGGTTACAAAATTAACCTACTAAAGTCTTTAGCCTTTCTATATACCAATAACAAGAAGTCAGAGAAGGAGCACATGGAAACACAACCCTTCACAATAGCTGCAAATAAAATAAACTATCTTGGAATAAACCTGACCAAAGACATTAAAGAGCTCTACAATTAAAAATTTAAATCTTTAAAGAAAGAGATTGAGGAAGACATCAGAAGATGGAAGGAACTCCCATACTCACGGATTGGAAGAAATAATATTGTGAAAATGACCATCCTATCAAAAGCCACTTATAGATGAATTGAAATGCCAAACAGAATCCCCATGACATTTTTGACAGAATTGGAAAAAAAAATCCTAAGATTCATATGGAAGCACAAAAGACATCAGATTGCCAAAGCAACTCGGAGTACTAAGAGCAATACTGGGGGGATTACTATACCAGGTTTTAAGCTGTATTAAAGACCTATAGTCATAAAAACAAGACGGTTCATTTATATGATGGAGATTTATCCAGCAGCAAATAAAGATGAAATCATGAAATATGCAGGTAAATGGATGGAACTAGAAACTGTTATACTACGTGAAGCAACACAGACTCTGAAAAATAATCAATATATGTTCTCCCTCATATGTGGATCCTAGAACCAAATTCTGATAAGTGAGTATGTATACAGACATAACTACTGGAACCAGGATAATGGAAAGGAAACAGGGTGGTAAAGGAAAAGAAAGACCCTGAAGGAGAAGCACAGTAGGAAACAGGCCTTAATAAGGGAGATATAGATAAAAATTTGGTTAGTTCAAGGGAGGGGGGAGGGAAGGGTATACAAGGAGCCTAGAGGATAAAGGGAAAGAAGGAGCTCAAGAGAGGGAATAATAGGAGAATGGTATTACATAATGGAAAGGAAACAGGGTGGTAAAGGAAAAGAAAGACCCTGAAGGAGAAGCACAGTAGGAAACAGGCCTTAATAAGGGAGATATAGATAAAAATTTGGTTAGTTCAAGGGAGGGGGGAGGGAAGGGTATACAAGGAGCCTAGAGGATAAAGGGAAAGAAGGAGCTCAAGAGAGGGAATAATAGGAGAATGGTATTACTAAGGGAGAAAGTGGGGAAATGGGGGCACCTTAAGTGGGAAAACCATGATGGAGGGGTGGAAAGATGTGAAAGATAAATAATGCCTAGCTAGTTTTGAAAACCAGAGAGAACCATATTACTCCTATACTCCTACAACCTATGGTCAAATTATACATAGCAGATCAAGAAATATATGTCTAGGTAAGGTTTATCTGAGAACAATTGATCTTTGCCTAAGATTTATCTACATGACACACAGTAATTAAAAGTACCAGACTGGTGGAACTAACGTTCCTGGATGTTTACAGACATCCTTTGAGGCCTATAATAATTTGGTCAGAGGGACACAAAGGACAGTTTTTGCTCCTTGCCCTGCTAGGTCAACTAGTTCCAGGGGACTATGAGCATCTTTCAAAATGTCCTGTAATTGTGGTGTGTCACCTGTCCTCTTGATCAAGGAGGCTGAGGAGACCCCACCAGATGGACTTGAACCAGTGTCCAGTCTACAAGGAGGAGGGTCAACACAGAGGAATCTTTACTCCATGCTTCCAAGTGAAGGCAACCATGGTCGAGCAGGACCTTTGACGTCTTTTCACATAGGCAGACTGGTAAAAGAAAAGAGCCAATGGCTCCTCCCAAGCCCATGTGACCCCTGAGGACCAGATCCTTAAAGGACATTTACAGTAAAAATAAAGCTCTCTAGATAGGCTGACTAGATTCCCCAGAGGACAAGTAGTGGGGAATGGCTGGGGGTGACGACAACACAGCAGACAGTAGCAGGGATATGAGAGTATAAAGGCTTAAGTGGGGGGAGGAAGGCTATGGGAGGGTGTCATCTAGGAAGTGGGTGTATAGTTGAATAAGATGGTTTGGTATGTTCTGTATGATACACAACAATCAACAAATTTTTTTTAAAAAGTATTATATTTGAGGAGGAAGCATGGAAATTTATGTCATACTAATTAGTAGAGATGATAAAGATTACTATTGAAATCTACCAGATGACTTTGTAGACATCCACAGGTGGCAAGGTTCCAAGTGCAACCGATTGTTGCTAGTAATAATCAGATACATACAGATTAGAGATGCATACACCAACATCTCAGTGTTATTAGCAAAAAAAATGAGTCTTTCTGAAAGGAACAATATATTCTAAAATGAAATGGAGATCTTTTCTAAGTTTAAAAACTCATTCAATTTTATGTCTTACAGGGCTTATACTGAGTTAAATACTGTATAACTGTATTAATTCAACAGCGAACCTAAAAATTTTATAGCCACTTTTCAAAGTGGTGTGTCTTTGCTCTGGAAATTGTGAAATGCTTCTTCGAATCATGTAGTTTTTAAAAATTCTAACAATGATATCCTTAATAATTAGTAGATGTGAAAAAACATTACCATTGAAATCTATCTGACAGCTTTATATCCATGCTCAGAAGGCAAGAAGCTCTGAACCAAGTGTAACTGACTGTGACTAGTAATAATCAGATATATAGAGATTAGAGACACATGTGCAAACATTTGAATGTTAGTAGCATTAAAAATGAGTCTTTCTGTATGAAACTGTGTGTCTTAATAATGAAATGGAGATCTTTTTTAAAGGTTAAAACCTCATTTAATTTTTATGTCTTATAGGGTTTACACTGAGTACAGTACTGTATAACTCTAGTAATTCAACTGTAAACCTAAAAATTTGCAGTGAATTTTGAAAGAGGTGCATCTTAGCTCAGAAAATTGTTATTAAATATGTCAATGCTGTTGTAATGGAATGTTTCTTCTTAGTATGTGGTCATTAAACACATAATTTAAAAAAAGAATACATTCTATTTATTTCATATGTATGTGTTTTATCTGCATGTATGTAAGTGCACTCATGTTGCACAATTCCCGATGAGGTCAGAAGATGTTGTATATCCTAAAACTGGAGATATGGGTGGCCGGTTGTTAGCCTCCATGTTTCTGGGAACCTAACTTGGGTCCTCTGCAAGAGCATCCAGGGCTCTGAACCATGGAGCCATCTCTCCAGTACCAATAAAATACATTTATATAACAATTTCTCCTAACTTATAACAAAATATCAGTTCTAAAATTGACTTCTAAATAGTAGATGAATTATTTGTTGTGCTGTTTCAAATTGAATTGATGCAAGCATGTCTAAAATTAAACTATTCCATAATGGATTTAAATTTCTAATATATATTAACTAATCTGTCTTATATTTAAATATGATTCTTAGTTTATATACATTTAATTGATTTGATTAATGACATCATTACAGTCTATGATGGTTAACATTATAATACTGTTAGTACAAAAAATATTTTGATAATACTTGGCTGCTTACGATTTCAGTCAATCTTTTTATATTTAGAAATTTCGAATGTGTCTGTTAGAAGGAAATTAACCTCGCAATGTTTTGTACTATCCTTATATAATTTCTGATATCCTGGTCTTGATACTTTCATAAAATATGTTGAATTTTTAAATTTTAAGTTGTCTCGGAAAAGAGAAACTTAATAAAATATTTTTTGAAAACTGATGAGAATTATTTTTAAAATCATTGAGATGTGAAACTAATTAAAGAGCTGAAGGCTGTTTATTGAACATTTCAATTTCTGTAATGATTTTAGTATTCACTTTGAGGATGTACTTCAGACATAGGACTTGGAGCAATGGAGCTGGAACTGACCTGGAAGCCACCTCCATGAAGACTAACTCTCATAGTTTTGGAGGACACTATGCAAGCTGCTAAGGGAGAAAATCAATCAACATTTCAACCGCAGCTTTAAGGCCAAATAACCACAAAAATCACTGACCCACCAAACTATATTGGGGCAGTAGTGGCACTTGTATCTTGGGGGTAATCAACAGATACCTAATTGTAATCAAGACCCAATCAATGGGAGGGAAGTCATGTGTGGTATTTAAACAGCCAAATACACATGGCTGAAGAAGTCATAGACCCTAGAGTGAACCCCAAGGTGGTCACATTTCTACATAAATGTAGTATCTTACTATATGCTAAATATGGATCCTTATTTTTACAGATAAGAATGTCACTCACCTTATCAAAGAATCTTCTTTTGCAACCAACAGAGACTATTACAGAATTCCACAACTGGTCACACACAGAGATTAAGTGTCTGTAAAATTCCCAACCCTAAGTGACGTATCTACAATGGAACCTCTACACCTAAGGCTCACGGAACATAATGGAACAAGGGGTAGAGAGAATACTAATGCATCTGTCAAATCTCATCAATGAAGCTCCCTCATTCAAAAGTGGCAATGAACACAAAAAGCCACAAATGGCCAAAGCATAGAGAACAAGAGTCTGTAGACTCTTGCTCCGTGTACAGGACCCACTGTGCTGGGTAGCTTTAGTGTCAACTTGAAACACCTGGGTTGACAGAGCCCCAATTGGGGAATTTCCTTCATTGGACTGGCCTGTGGCCAAGTCTCTGGGACATCTTCTTGATTGTTGGGTGATGTGGGATGGCCCAGCCCACTGTGGGTGATGCCACCCCTAGGCAGGTGGGCCTGTTTTACATAAGAAAGCAAGCTGAGCAGGGGCCAGGGGAGCAAGCTAGCAAGCAGTGTTCCTCCATGGCCTGTGCTCCACCTCCTGCCTGGGTTCCTACCTTGGGCTCGCTGATGAACTGTGACCTGGGAGATGTTAGATACATAAAACTTTTCCGCCCCAAATTGGTAGTGGTCAGAGTGTTTTGTCACAACAATGAAGAAACTAACTAGAACACCAACCTACAGTTCAGGAATCAATGTGGAAGAGGTTACAGAAGGTAGGTAGAGCCAGGAAAAGAGGTGCATGACCATATGGAAATAGAGTCTTAGAGGCTCCTGGAACCTTGATCATATGAACCTATAGCAACAGCATCATCGTACACAAGATCCATGCAAACTGAACAGACAAAAGCACACCATTGAACTGGGAAAATGGGCAACAGGCCCCAATCTTAGTCACAGAACTATTGGCAGCTGATTACTGCTGGATGAGAGAAAGTTGGTCTTCTTTAAGGGAGTGACTCTAGATACCATGACTAGACACCGGTGGACAAACTTCAACTGAGGGACATCTGGGGACACTAACATTACTTGCCTTAACATAAATGACAGAATGCATGAAATCTGATGATAGTGGGGCTACCGAGGGTGCGGATTGGGGAGGGGGTATAAAGATGAGTAAGATATTTTGTATGGAATGCACAAAAAATCAATTAAAAAGATATATTTCAATGTCCATTTAAAAAAGATTTGCCTATGGTTTTGCATGTTACATTTTTAGGTTTATTACTCTTACCAATCTTATTATCAACTTCCTTTGAGACAGATTCTTGTTTTCCAAGCTGACCTTAAACTCCATATATAGCAGAGGATGATCTTGAACTCCTATACCTCCTTCTAGAGTGCTAAGGATATATATGTGTCAACACACCTGGCTTATGTGGTGCTTGGCATCAAATGCAAAAATATGCTTATGCCAGGTAAGCAGTCTACTAACTGAGCTACCTTCGAAGTCACTCATTGTCATTTATTTCCAATTGCAGATGTTTTGTCATATAGTTTTAATACTCATATTACTAGATACATCACATGCCATACAATTAGTTCATTTAAGGTGCATAATTCTTTGATATGTTTTATTTTAAATTCAAAGACTTTTAATGATCAACATATTTGAAACCACACTTCAAAAAGAAATCTCATATGATTAAGCTGAACTTAATTTAGCTTTATCAACGTCTTCATCCTCCTCATATCAATGAAAGCATGAATCTAACATCTATCTCTATGGATTTGCCTAATTTGTTAATTTGAAATTAATGAAATCTAAAAATACTTGATCTTTTGAATGTATACTTTTTCTTTTTTTTTTCAGTGGTGAACAATGAAGTAACATGTTTCAGGACTTCAGTTTTTTGACAGCAAATAATAATGTATTGTAAAAACATATGCTGTGATGGCGCCCATGTGCTCAGTACCATGTGAATGGAGAGTGACCGCAGGCGTCGCCCGAGCTAGTGGAGGAGTGGTGCCTGGAGACAGCACTGGGAGAGTGGAGGGGTGGCCGTAGCTGGTGCCCAACGTGGGGCTGTAACACTTTGGGCATCCAATGCTCCCCTTGCCAGTGACTCTTCTGTGAGTGCTCACCGCTTTTGTCATCCTGTGCTTCCTCTTCTGGCTCACAGTCTTCGATTTGGTGTGTCTCTCCTGTCTCCACTGATCATCTTCCTGAATGGCACCTGAGTCCTTCTGCGTCCGTCTTGCATGGTGAGTGACCTCCAGAATGGTGAACAGTCATCCAGCTGCCACTGGCCCCCATGCCACCATGCTGGTTTCTCTCCTCAGGAGTAGGCAAATTAGGGTAACAGAAAAGGATGTAACTAAGGTATTAGATGAAGTGCTAGCTCTTGCCACCTGGTTTACAGATTCCTGCTGTTGGGATCTGGAGCAAGGGGCTCGTATGGTATTCCTGACAGAAAGAGAAAAGTCAGGGAGGGGCACCCATTATCTGGGCCATTCTACCCCACTGTGACTGCCATTCTGGCCTCACTTAGGGGAGTTCCCCCAGACGCCCCTAAGCAGGATAATCTCCTACTGAAAGAAATAGATGAACAAATAAAACAACAGGATGATGGGGGTGACTTGTCCCAGGTGTTCCCAGCCAAGGTGAAACTAACAGATCCTTGCTGTGAAATGGGAGGGAAGGCCATTGCTAAAGATGCAGAGGATGAAGAACTAGGGTTTCTTGGCCCCCTTAATGAAAAACAGGAACTCAGGTCAGCTTCTGCTTGGTCATTACAGGGTGGTGGCCATCTGCCACCATCTTACGCTGGCTTTAAGGGAGATCATGCTATAAGGATCCCAATTTTGTTACACAACAAGCTCTATTTGTATTAAATTTCCTAAAATTTGATTCCAATGGCCTCCCACCAGCAATAAAGCATTGGCGGGAGTTCACTCAGCCCATTCCTGCCCCCATGGTGAGATGGAGGGATGCTCTCACAGGTGAATGGAAAAGCTCACACCTATTATTGATGCAAGGGTGAGGCTATGCTTGTGTCTTCTCAGATAATGTTTTAGCTGCAATTTGGATCCCAGCCCAGAACATCAGAATTGCCTGTGATGGAAAGACTCTCTCCACATCCACCAACCCCGGAGATGGCAGCCCTGACCCTGGAGGAAGGGACCCACCTCTCAACCACCAAAAGACGGACCCGGTATCCCAGATCGCGAAAATGATGGGCTCCAATGGCACACCCGATAACCTGGGGCCTTATTATGTGTGCCATCATTACTGCTAACTCCTGATTTTTGGACCCTGCATTGTTAAGGGTCTCGATTATTTTGTTAAGGCCCACATTTGTCTAACTCAGTTGGATGTTGTCCCATCTCAACATTAGATCCCCTCAAACATAGCCCTTAACGACCTATAATTGGCTTTTTTTTAAAAAATGAGGGAGATGTGGGGGATAGGCTTGAGCCTAGGGTGAAAGTCTTAATGACAGTGAGACAGCAGGCCCGAGGCAACGGCCTGACCGCTGGAGCCACAAGGAAATGCCTTGTGACATTTGCTCCCATTAGCAGATTATGAGACTGATGCCTAGAGCTTGCCACTCCCTGATCACCACCCTTGAGATTCTAAATTGCAACACTTAGATATTGCAACAGCCTGGGTCATGTGGTTCCCAGGAATCCAGGCCGGGTACAGGAAACCAGGAAATGGGAACCTGGGTAACCTGAAACCTATCATGTTAATAAGATGTCTGACTTGCGATGTCTTGATAAGACACAGCCGTGCCAAAGATCTGAGTTGTAACTTCTTGATTGGACCCCTACACCTATATAAGCTTATGCCCTTCTGCAATAAAGTAGATCTGTGTCACCAAACCTGGTCTCCTGTGCCTGAATACAGGTCCACTGACACAGTCTCCTCACCAGCTCTGGGATCCAGAACTGGGCAGAAGTAGCAATGATTGGAGTCAGCGTGTGGTGAGCAGAAGAGTGGCCTCAGCGCAGCAGCAAGCAGAAGAGCAGCCTCAGCACTGTGCGAGAGGAAGAGCAGCCACAGCTTACCGCCAAAGTGAGGAGTGAAGGGCAGCATCAATGCCATCGGAGGTGACGCCCAGGAGGCAGTGCCCATGCAATCGCAGCCTGAGCACGTGCGATCAGAGGCGGAGCTTCTGAGATGGGAGGTGGCTCCCTTGCGATCAGCATGATGTGAATGGAGAGCAGCCTCAGCCATCACCCTAGCGAGCGGAGGAGCGGCGCCCGGAGACAGCACCAGGAGAGTGGAGGGGTGGCCACAGCTGGCGACCGCCGCAGCACACTATATGACTTTTCCCAGAGACATGTATAGAAATGTCTGGACACCTTTGATGACATCACCAAATCAAGCAAAGGACTCTACTAAACTTCAGCTTGATAGAACAATGAATTTATTGAGGTTACTCACAGGAGAGTGAATGACTCAGTGGCAGCTGCATCATTCTTAGTATGGACAACTGATGAATATCTGTACCAATGACAATTTTTCATCACACAGTCACTTGTCAATATAATCTCCAAGAGATGGAGGGGCCTAGTGAGGATATTGTGAAAGCCTCTTGACCCTCTCTGCCTTCACAATGGAATAAGCCCAATCTCAAGAGGTATTCCACAGGTAGCCATAGCTGCTGTAGTTCAAAATGGCAAATGTCGTTTCTACCTCAGAGGAAACAGTTACAATATAGCATACTGTATCTTAATTATCTAGTCATCAGTTGCTGGGCATGTACTGCTTGTTATTATGAATAACAATGCTGTGAACACTTGAGCTTCATTATTATATGAAATATCTTGTTGATTATCTTGTATATATGTGTGTGTATATATATACATATATGTACATATATATACCTATGAATGATTTTTCTGAATCAGGTTGTAATTCCCTGTATAATTTTTAAAATAACTGGCAATTCACTTGCAAAAGCAGTCGCCCCATTTTATATTCTCATTAATAATGTATTAGTGCTCCAATTTCCCGGATTCTTGCTAACACTTGCTATTTTGTATATTTTTGTTTTAATGATACATAAATACAGTTTTAATTTGCATTTATCTCTGATTAGTGATGTTGAACTTTATTTGCTTATCAAGAATTTACTTTCTTTGGAAAACTGTCTTTCACATATTTTACTACCCAGTGAGTTATAGAAGATGCTATATTTTTTTGTATGTGTCTTCTACCAGATAAATGATTTGAAAATTTTTTTCTGACTATTGGGGTTATCTTTTCAGTTTCATGTTAGTGTCTTTTGAAACAAGAAGTTTTTTTTTTTTTAATTTTGAGGTCCAACATATCTATAAGTTCCTTTGTTGCTTATGTTCATGAAACCATATCTATGAAATTGTTGTCAAATCTATAGTCTCTGAAATTTACCTGTGCTTTTTCTTCAGAGATGTTTTGAGTTTTAGCTATTACATTTAGGTCTCTGATTTACTGTGAGTGAATTTCTATATATCATATGAGATTCGTTGCTTCAGAAAAATCACAGCTTTGGAGAACTGGTGATCAAAGGCAGAAGCTTCAGAGAATAATTTGAGGGAAGACACGTCCAGGCCTGAACAAATTTTGATTTATTAAAGATTTACTGACACAAGCTGATAAACTAGAAAAAAGTGTATCCTAATCATAACATACTTGGGTTTGTTCAAAAATTTGTTAACATGTAAAATGATGGTTCAGAAATAAACCAACAGCAGTACATAGCACAAAATTCTCAAATTATTATCTTAACAACTTGATTTATCATAAAGTTTCTGCAATGTATGTCAGGGTCAACTGCCAAATATGATTGTTGTTAATACCAAGATGGTTATGGTCATGTCAATTTGGATATTTACACTGTAATGCACATTTATTCTTTCATACAATGGATATCTGCTTGCCCCAGTACTCTATGTTGCAAAGATTATTCTTTCACTATTGAAATTACAGTACCTTTGTGATAATCAAGTAACCGTGTCAGCAGGTATTGCTGCATTCTCAGTTCTACTCTTTGGTCTACATTTACATATTTTTAATTATCACACAATTTTGTTTACTGTGAGTTTGTGATATGCTTTTATTTTGGTAAGAGGGAGTCTACTCATTTTCACCTTCAAAATTGTTTTGGCTATCCCAGGTCTTTTCTCTTTCAACATGGATATTCTCCTTTACTTACAACAATGTTATATTCTAATACATTGATTATAAATTCAAAATTATCATTAAATAACTATAAAAATTCTTGTGATCACATAGATAAATAGGTTCTCTGGCATATTGTTGTTGCTTAGAATGGTGAAAGATTATCATGCCGAATATTGTGTGTACTTTTTAAATAAAATTTTTAGTTTCTACAAAGAAACAAGCTTTTTATTCTATGGATTATGTTGAATCTCCAAGTATATTAGCTATTCATAGTTCTTTACCTAACAAATAACCTTAACTTCCATTTCTGTAATAATTCAGTTATTTGTTGTCTTACCTGGTTTTAGTTAATTCAAATTCCAATTGACGTTAATACCAGGGCATGGGAGTAATAAAAGGTTTCATTCTCTAATAAAACATTGTAACCCTTACCATGCATGTATATCACGATACAATAGTACATGAAAATACACAACACAAAATTTGATAGAATTTCAAGCAGAAATATATTTGTCTAATAAAATGGAAATCCCAAGCAATATTTGACAATTATAGTGAGAACTGCCAGGTATCTTATCAAAAATGGATATGTCCAGAAAATACATTTTCAGTGACTACCTACCTGGTTACACTCACCATCAAACAAACATCTGCCATATAGATATAATCAACATTATTGAATTTTTCTTCAAAGACAATAATATATTCTTTTACAAATTACAGATAACATTCAAGAAGACAATTTCAAAATGTTTGCGAATTAAAATCAACTGTGCATATAACACAAAGGCTTAAAAAATTTCAAGAACCCAAAACTTGGGAGACAGAGGCAGGCAGATGTCTGTGATTTTGAGGAAAGCCTGGTCTGCATAGTGAGTTCCATGCCATCTGTGGCTACAGGGAACCCCCGTCTCAAAAGCAAATAAAAAATTCAAGAGAATTAAAAATATATTTTGAATATTAATTTAATATTGATATTAAAGTGATGATAAAGTTTATCAAAATGTGTGAGTTGCAGGAAAGTCATTGTTTATGTTTAGGCTTTCAGCACCGCTTGCATATACTGAAAAGCAGCAATGATTTGAAGTGAATAATCTAGTCATCCTTAAAAAGAAACTGTAATGGAATAGAAAATTAAGTTTAAAATAACCCTATGAATAGGTTAAAACCCCATACATTAGAAAAAAAGATCAAGGAAATAGAAATGAGCAAATAAAGAAAGAAATATAATGGCATCAAACATTGGCCCTATAAAAAGCTCAAAAAGTCAATCATCTTACAGATATGATAAGAAAAAATAGAGAAGATACAAATTAGTTATAAATAAAAGTTATGGCCTAACTACAGAACTACAAGTTTGATAATCTGAATAAAAGTGACCAATTCCTTAAAAACAACAATTTCCCCAAATTCAAAACAGAAGAAATAAACAATTTGATTAAATCCATACATATTAAGAAAGTTGAGTTTATTACACCCCAAAACAGAAAATACCGGCTTAGACAGGTTTACTGGTGAATTGCAACAAACATAATGGAAGAAATTATCTTAATTTCCGACAGTATCAGAAGGTAAAAGTGGAGGGACTATTTCCTGGTTCATTCAATGAGGTCAGCATTACTTTAATATCAAAATCTAATAAACACATTTAAAGAAATGTATACATCAATATAGCATTAAAAATGAAATTTGATAACATGGAAAAAGAATGATACATCATGATCAATGAGAATTAACTCAGACTGATATAGTATTATAAATATCTAATGTATGTATATTACAGAAGCCAGTTAAAGAAGAGAAAACACATTGCCATATTAATAAATGTGGAAAATGTATTTGGTGAAAAAAACTTTCAGGTGACTTAAGAATGAAGAAAAATAGATTTTAGTTTGGGGGCTAGAGATATGGCTCAGCAATTAAGAGAATTTTGTTCAACACTGCACTGGAGTTGACATACAAGATACCAGAAAGTCTAGAACATAGGTATGGTGGTGATGGATTTGTGTGAATTGTCTTTCTCTGAAAATGAAATATTAAATTGGGGGAGTATTTTGAGACACAGACTCTCTATAGCCACAGATGGCCTGGAATTCGCTATGTAGACTAGGCTGGTCTTGATCTCACACAGATGTGCCTGCCTGTGCCTCTGAGAGCTATGATTAAAGGTGGCCTATGCCACCACAGCTAGAATGATTGTTTTTGCATAATCAAGAAAATTACAAAATCAACAGAAACACAAGTAATTTTAGTAGTCATTTGAAACAACATATTTGTAATTCTTTGTAAAAAATGGAAATGATTTCAAAATCATATTTATGTATTTTATTGTATGGAAATAAATCTGATGCTTAGAAATAAACTTAATTAAAGAATTGAGATGCACCTGCATTGAAAACCGAAATATTGCTGAAAGAATGTTTTTAAAACACATGATTTAGTATGAAATTTTATTATGTTTAAATGTTAGAAGGTTAACAGTTCCTAAGGTACTAATTCTTCCTATGATGATTTATGAACAGGGGCAAAAGTTGTCTTATGGAATTGTACAATCTTTTGGCAAATAATCTGATGATAGATTAATATCCAGAAAATATAAACTTCTACAACTCAACAAGAATGGAATATATAGTATATTTTAAAACAGAAAAATTAAATTATATGTTAACATTTCCCTAAATAACATAAACCTGTAAATATAAAACTTATTACTTATTATGAAAACATAAACAGAATCCCAATGTGATAGCATTTTCAACCTTTATGGCTGCTACTACCCAGGTTTTAAAATGTAAATAAAATAGAAAATAGCAATCACTGGCCAAAATATAAAGTAACTGGAGTCCCTTGTGGTAATGGTGGCATGTAAAATAGTACAGTTACTCTGAAAAATGGAATGACAGTTTCTCAGAAAAGGTACATCACTCCTATTCAAAAACAAAATAAATTTGGAAGAAATTAAATACTTGATATTAAGAATTAGTGTTATTCTACAAGAATGAAGATGCATTTTTAGGTATAAGGGTAAGAAAATAATTGTGAGAATAAAATGGTAATATTTTATCTTTAATTATGGGCCCCAAATTACTAAAATTATAAAATGAAATTGTTGTAGTATATTTTGATGGAACATCTTGTCATCACAGGGGAAAAGTGAAAAAGCATCATCCTTACTGAGCATAGGGAGCACACAATTATAATTCCAATACTTGGGAGGTGAAGGCAGGAGTACAAGGAGTTCAACATTAGCCTTCTGTACATAGTAATTTCCAGGTCAACTTGTCGCCAAACAGGCAATTAAACACAGAAAAAGCATGCTATTTGATGTCAATCAGAAAATCTGGTTAATATTTAATAGAACCACATTTAAAGTCTGAACCAATAAAATTCCCACTAAAATAATCAAGTGAATATTTTCACAAAAATAAATATATTTACTCAATAATTTAATAATATAAAGAAAAATTGAACATTAAATGATACATAAATAGAATTCATAATGTACAAAGAAAAGACATATAAATAACCTTTATGCATTTGTGAAACTGTATATATAGTTTTTTAACCATATATAGAGTTTTAAGACACTCTTTGATCCTGTCTTCCTCTAAAAGCATTTTTATTGCTTTATTATATGTTTATTTAGTAAATTTCTGAATTATAATGTGGCATTTCCTTTCTGAAGATATGTGAGAAACAATGACATTATATTCAAATTCATAATTTTTGTACACCAAGTATTTAAGTAGATATTATTTTACTGATTACCATCTATCCAATAGATTTTCCACTGAAATTACAGCCAATTAACTTTATCAAAGTTTCTGTGCTCTTTATAAACTTGCACATTGAATCAAATTATTAATCATAAAAAATGTACATTTTGTTACCATATTGTAAAAGAAAACTACATCCTGTAATTGAAGATTTTTATTCTTAACAAACAATAACAAAGAATTCCTTTCCTGCTTGGCCAGTGAAAATATCCTTCATTCTTTAAATGTAACTCACCAATCTGGCAGTTTCCAGAGAATCTCTCCATATTGTTAAGAAATTTTGTCTAATGTTCTTCTTTCTCCTTCATACCACTGCATTCAATGCCCCCTCCCAGTCAGCCCCCCATCCTCTCATGTCCATTTACTAGTTTCTTGATCTCTCTGAACTTAAAATTGAAATATACATATCTGGGGCTGGAGAGCTGGCTCAGTGGGTCAGAGCACTGACTGCGCTTCCAGAGGACCTGGGTTTGATTCCCAGCATCCACATGGCAACTAATAACCATCTGTAATGCCAGTTCCAGGGGATCCAAGCCCTCTTCTGACCTCCATGGGCATTGCACAACACAGGTGCCCTTACACATATGCCCCATTTACAGCTATGCTGGAAAGTCCACACTCAAATATATATCCTTTGACTTCCTGACAACAGCATAAAATGGCAAGAGAGGTGCCTCATGGCATTCTTAGCTTATATATCATTAGCTCCTCAACCACATGCAGCTAAGGTTGCCTGATTGGGTGGGAGGGATAACTAACTGTAGCTTGCTGGCATAGTGGTTGGAGGACACTTCCAGTTAACACTCCACCCCTTTTTCTGACTCTTACATGCTTTCCACCAACCTCTTCCACAAAAATCCCTCAGCTTTGCAGGGGGTGGTAGGTGTGGAATGATCTTCCCACTGTGGCAAGTCACTGAACTTTCAGTTCCCTGCATTATCTGTTTTCCATGGGTTGTTGGCCCATTTCAATGGGATACGATCCACTATAAAAATTAAAAACTGCAGAAAACAAAATAGCATAATAACTTAACCTATGGGTGTAAAGACAAATGCTGGGAATAACCAACAACTTTTTTAAAAAAATTATTTATTATTTTTTATGTGTATGAGTATATTGCCTGCCCATATGTATGTGCACCTGTGTCGTGCAATGCCCATGGATGTCAGAAGAGGGTGTTTGATCCCCTAGAATTGTAGTTACAGACAGTTGTTAGCTGCCATGTGGGTACTGGTAATCAAACCTGGATCCTCTGCAAGAGCAGCCATGCTCTTAACTGCTGAGTCATTTCTCTACTCCACCAACAACTATTTAATTGGATTTAAAATCCACTTTCTAAGATGGAGTCCTGGAGTCCATACCTGACATTAATATCAGGCCTAGGAACCAGAGGCTAAAAAGGTCACAGGACATATGGGAGAACTTAATAGTATTTTTATAATAAATAGCCATCAAATTAAACTGACTTTTAATGACTTAATGTTATACCCATAGATTAATGCATCTCTCAACTCTCGTGAAAGAAGTTTCCTTGTGCAATAGATGGTGATTAACACAAACCTACAACTGAGCAATATCCTGAGAACAAGTCTGAAGAGAACTCATCCCAGAATAGGATACCTATATCAAATTTCTGGCCCCAAAAGCTCAGAGATCATTGTTCCTAAGAGCTGTATGTGGTGGATGAACATAAAGAAGCACAGTTTTCCAGACAGCTGGTCAGTTACTCATGTGAACTCACAGCAATGGTGACAGCATGCACAAGTTCCACCTTATCTCAAACCAGAAAAAATTCCAGCATGGACATCAGAAAGTGGGTAAGAAGTTCAAACTCCACCTAAGGAAATTATGGCAACAGGGTTACTGAGAAGGGCAGCGACTGTCTCTTTTAAGTATGGGAGTCTTGGTGGGTTAACCAGGCTCCAGTGGATAGGCCCAAAATGAAGAGTATTTGGGGATATTATATTTATTATATATATATTTATATTAGAGTACTTTAATTTGGGCAGGCAGCAAAAAGGAGAAGTGTGGACAGTGGAGGGGATCTAAATACCATCAAATTATGCTGCATGAAAATCACAAAACTTTAGTTAGAAAAAAAAGGAAATCAAAACAAAAATTAGCACTTTATAGCAAATAATCCCTTGAAAAACCATTGTCAGTTTTCCCAGATATAACTTTCAAATGAAAGGAATCAGCTCCCAGTCATAATTAATTTAATATTGTAATTTCAATTCATCTTGTATAATTCTTTCTCTACTATACAAACATGCGAAATTTCAGATTGGATATCATTTGATAGAATTCCATCAGCCACATATATAGTTATAAAATTCAATAATTCATAAATGAAGTAACATTTAATGTAAGACTATTCAGAATCAATTAAACCCATCCTTCTCATGTAAATTCCTCACTGTTGTGATAGCTTTATCACACCTTTTTTTGCCCTTTACTGACTCTTGTTTTGGACAATTATGATGCCATTGCATTGTTTGGGTAATCCAAAGTAATTCTTTAATACAGTCTTCTTAATCACATCTCCAATGTCATTTTTGGCAGAGAAGATAACATATTCACAGCTGAAGATTTGGGTTGCAATGAAACACCACTATTAAGTTTACTACTGACTTGTTTGCCATCTATACACATGAACATCATGGAAATTTTTCTAAGTCTTAAATTCAGTTAGATATGAACTATCATGAGAATAATATAAAGAGATATTTCTTCTACCTCCATCTATACACAAGCAATTAAGGAACAAACTATGCTTTCAGTAGCTCCAATATTTGGTCTTGTCTGTTTCAAAATATGAAGAAGCCAAGTCTAGTTGTTAAAAATAATTAGAAATTTTCTGTCATTAAAAAAATCCACATGGTGTTTGAGTTTAGTGTTATTGCAGAATCTTCACCTTATAATTGGTCTACTCTTTTTTATCACTTAGCTTTACAGGGTAAATGAGCTCAAGTATCCTATGCTTTTTTGGTTGATGGTGGACATATTGAGTTACCATTTTCCAATCACTGACAATATAATATATGTAAAGGTTAATCTTAATTGTCAACATCACTGGATTGAGATTTGCCTAGAAAATTAATAAAGATCCCTTGTGGGTGTGTCTGAGAGAATGTTTACAAGAAAGTCTTAACAAAGAGAAGAAAATCTACTTTGAATATGAGTGATACCACATAATAGGAAATTAGATGTCATGATTGAATATAAAGGGAAGAAAGAGGAAGGCTACAAGGGCATGCATCCTCTTTCACTCTCTGCTTGCTGGTCAACCTATATACTCTGCTGTACTATGCTCTGCCCTCTATGGTAGACTGAGACCTTTCAAATTATGACAAAAATGAATGATTCCTCCCTTAAGTTATTTTGTTCATGGTTATAGGCACATTGATGAAGATCCTACTTAGCAAAGTGGGCTATGTACCATACTACAGACATAAAGAATGATTATGAAAGCAATAAGTACAGTGGAATTTTACACAATTCAGAATAACTGTATTGGATATAGTATGAAAATAAGCTACTAAGGATTAATTTGCTGTTTCAGTTAAACAGATAATTAAAAGATATCTCTCTGTCTTAGAGAACTAAAGATGCATAGTGCAAGTACAGTTATCTGTTAAGTATTTGGTCTTTGAAAATAACAAGCATAGAAAACAAAAATATATTTCTTTACCCTTATATATGGAAATTCAGTGAAGGTGTTAATTATACCTTCTAGGTCATCTTATTTTTCTATCATGTAGGGTATATAAAGACTTTTCTCTCTTCTTCTGCTCTTAGTCTCTGTAGAGAATTCTTTCATAGCATAGATGATTATAACAGATCTATGGCTTTTAACTAAGAAGGTGTTCAATAACCATGATTTGAGTGAATATCTATTCACTAATCTTGACTACAATATACAATACTTCCAACTGATTGTTAACCTGTATACAGAAGTATGTTTCTTTGTATGTATTCTTATCTGTTTATTGGTTTTTTAATGTACCTATGATACAGGTATATTTTATGTTTTAGGGAATAATAGCTGTAAAAATTTTCCAGACTATGTGTAGTGGTATACATGTGTCCTAGTTGATTTCTATTGCTGTGATAAAACACTGACAAAAACCAAATTTGGGAGGGAACTATGTATTTCACATTACAGTTTACAGTTCACCATGGAGAGGAACCAGGGCAGAATCTCAGAGAAGGTGCCTGGATGCAAGAACTGAAGCACAGACAACTGAAGAAAGTTGCTTACTGGCTTGCTCCTTTGGCCTGAGGTCAGCTTTCTAATCTTATACAACTCAAGAACACCTGTTGAGGGATGGCATCACTCACATTGGGCTATGCATTTCCACATCAGTCAGCAGTCAAGGAAATGCCTCACAGACATGCCCATAGGCCAGTCTGAGAGAAAATTCTCCATCTAAAGTTCCCTTTTCCCGGGTAAGTCAAATTGATCATTGAAGCTATCCTGCACAATTCCTTCAATGCCTTAACTTGTGAGGCAGAGGCAGGTGGATCTCTATGAATACAAAGGCAGCATGATCTACATAGTAACATTCTGTCTCAAAAAACCTTTCTTTTTCCTAATTGTAAATGCTAGAGTAC
This sequence comes from Nannospalax galili, assembly GCF_000622305.1. Classification (NCBI taxonomy): domain Eukaryota; kingdom Metazoa; phylum Chordata; class Mammalia; order Rodentia; family Spalacidae; genus Nannospalax; species Nannospalax galili. Next base: position 382,401 of record NW_008355363.1, on the reverse strand, counting down.
CTCTAAACTTGCCTCCACATACTATGAAATTTGAAGATATCCCAAAGTACTGGCCATTATTCATAACATTTCCACTTAACTAAATCCATCTTCTTTATAGTGAAATAGCTCCACACATTGCCTTCTACTCTTTGAAGATGAATACACTTGTAGGCATTTCTCTACCCCAATACTGTAGGTTAATCTCCAGCATATTACACAGTTGAAAATCATTTCACTTTGCAGCCCTTTCTCATCAATTAGACATTTTTCTGAACAGTCTAAACATGTTTGGGCATGTTGTGCCACTACAGGTTGTTGTGAAAAGGGGCTTCCTATGCCATGTAGTAATACAAATATCAAAGAGGAACTGCATCACATAGCTTCTGCATGATATTATAGATCATCTTGGAAAATAATTCACTTTCTTTATAGAAATAGAAAATATCATGTGTGATATAAAGATTACCTTCAGTTTTTCTAATAGCCTTAATTAAGTGACTGTTTTCAGAAAAATCCATTACCACTTATATATGCAAATGTAACAAATGTGTATTTTAGGAAACATAATTTTATGAAGTTCTGAAAAAATGAAATTAGAATATGATATTCTAATTATGCTTGAGTATAAGCATTTATTTTTATGCACATACACAAATATTAATGGATGAGGTGACTTGATTATGGAATTGGTTTAACAATCTAAGAAAGGTAACAACTCCTTGAATATGTGAAAGAAAATGCCCAAAAGTTTATTGATAAATCTAGGTTAGTGTTATTTATAATTCATATGTTATACTTGCATTTACATATGTTTGAAACTCTCATGAAGATGTTTGCTTTCAGTCAGTTCCATTTGTCATAACTGGATTCTCAATACTTTCAGTTGAAGAACAATAAGAACACCCTCTCAGTAACTGTATTCAGTTTATTGGGTGTACCATTATGAACAAAAAAAAAAGTGAAAGAGGACATGGGACACAAAGGAAAACCACATTACATAAAAATGTAAAAGGAGAAACACAAAGGATCGTTTTAGGAATCAACTGGAAAATTAATGCAAACACATTTTTGGGTCTATATTTTGACATGCTTCTTTGTATGCTGTTTTCCAAAAATTTTGTCCATATCATAGTACTATTTTTCTCTCATTTACAGAATTTGGAAAGTCTGGTGGATTCATGCTTCATCATTGTCTAGCTTGGCATCATACTGTAGTCAACAAATACATCAAATTAAAGTTTTGAGCCACAAGTGCTTCAGAGCTGACATAGACAGCAATGAGATGAAATAATTTTCCTTTTTCCACATGAACCTAAAGATACCTTTAACCAGATCTGCAAATCTTATGTTATTAATTCTTCCTATTTATTTGCTAGTTATTATCAAATATCAAGACAATTATTCTCTATTGGTTAGTATATTCAGAACATTATTCCAGCTCTCCACAAGATCAAGCACATGATGGACAAGAATTTTAAAACGAGTATTTCAAATGACACCAAGGCTTTTCTATTATTTCATAGTAGAGCATCCCCTCCCTTATTAAAGTTGATTGGCTCTCATGTTCAATTATGTTAAAAATAAAAGGCAACCTAGAACAGTGCTTTGTCCTCAAAAGATGAATAAATTTTATAAAAATAATGAGACCAATTTCAATCATTTTTATCTTTCAAACAGAATCTATTTAATCTGACAAAATATCCATGATGAATATGTTTCTATATATACCAATACATGAATGGGTAATACCCACGTACATGTTTTATGGTTTTATTATATATAGTACATAAAAATGGAAAATATAACATCTCAGCAAAGGAACCAATATAGCACATGTTTAATTGGATTCTATTCCAGCTATTTCCAGACTTATTTGGTGTCAAAAGAACTTTCTGAAACGCAGTGCTGGGACTGTTGATCATAGCAGTGATTCAAAAAAGTCACCAAGCCAAATTTAGACACATCATCTTATTTATAAGATGCCATGTATTTTTAGCGTGAATAAGGGTTAAAATGAAGATAATTGCCTTGGACTCTATCACAGAGACCCACATTTAATACATATAAATTTTTAATTCAGAAACTTCAGACAATAAGGACAGACAGTTGATTTTGTTGTTGATTAGTGCTCTTCCTTAAGCTGAGCTTGGTTGCACACACCTTTAATCCTAGCACTCTGTAAGACTGAGGCCAGCCTGGCCTACATAGGGAATTCCAGGCCAGTTGGACTACAGGGAGCCCACTTGGTCTCAAAAAAGGTCAAAAACAAACAAACAAAAATCCCCACAAAACTGTTCTTTTTCAATATGTTACCTGATTCAAAGCAGACTTCTAATATGTTTGTTTTTAATAGTTACAATTATAATGAACACCCATAAGCCTCCTAAAGGTAACTATATTCTAATTCTAATGTTTTCACTCTATTGCTGAGTTCATTGTCACTTTTTCACAAATGTAGACGGACATAAATAACCTATTACTTAGTTCTGTATAAAACTTTGAAACATTGTAAGTAGAGTGAATCCTCACTCTTCACTATGTTTCCAAGAGTTTTCTTGGCGTTACATGCAGTGATATTTCATTTTTTAATACACTATATTCTGTATGAGGATACCTTAATTAAATTACATTTTCTCTTGGTTGTTGGAATTTGTAAAGCTTTCACATTTTTGCTCCTGTGAACATTAGTATAGTGAACATATTATTATTATTATTTAAAAGATGTATTTAATTTTTAATTATCTGTTTGTGTATGTGTCTGTGGGGGATATGTGCATATGAGTGTTGTGCTCTCAGAAGTCAGAGAAGGGTACCAGATCCTCTGGATCTGAAGTTGCTGTTGGAACTGGCTTCTGGGAACATGGGTTCTGAGAACCAAACTCTAGTCCTTGTAAGAACAGTACATGTTGTTTACTGCTGAGACGTCTCTCCAGCCCCATGCACATTATTAATGTATCTTGGTTCCCACAAGTGTTTCTGCTGTTTGTACATGGAACAGTGGTATTTCTAGGTCAGAGTGCATAAGCATGTTCACCGAATGGTATAATAATTAATTGTATTTTTAAAGGATTATTTTGTTCTCCATATTCTTGAATGTTTGTGATTCTCCTTAAGTTTAGTAGTTTGCCAATTATATACATTTCAATGACATTTCATGCTGGACATTTAAAAAAATATTTATGTTTATGTCACAGGGTTGTTTGTATATATATGCATGTGTGCCACTGTGCACGTGTGGTGTTCAGAGAACAACTTGGAGGAGTCAGTTTTCTCCATCTACCATGTGGGTCCAGGGATCCATCTCAAGTTGATAGGCTTAGCAGCAAGCACCTTTGCCCACTGAACCATCTCAACTAGTCCACACTGTGATGTCAATACGCATTTCCTTGATTACTGAAAATCATTGAACATAAGTTAGTTTTCACATATTACTGGATATTTTTCCTTTTCATTATGTGATCTCCATACTAATCATTTTTTAATTTTTATTGCAAAAATTTTCAACTACATTATGGCTTGTCATTTTACTTTGGTTTTTGTTTGCTTTGTTTCCTGAGTCTTAAAAAATAATTATGAAATTGGGACAATGGGCAATGACTGATCTGTCTTCTTACAGCTCAATTGGGGTGTTGGATGAGGCAATTGGAGTAACCCTTCAGTGGAATTAACAAAAAGACCACAGATATGAGTCAGTAGTTTTATTTACATAAATGCCATAAATGTAGGGAGAAAAGAAAATCCTTAACTGGGACCTAGAAAGAGATGAGAAGAAGTAAAGGCAACAATTATTAGCATTACTCCCAGACAGAGATCCAGAAGCCAGAATCTAGATGGCTGCTTATCTGCCATGTGTCTGACATCAATGCTGGCTTAAATAGCATGGCTTTTCCCTTGTCTTTTTCCATTCTTCTTATCTGGGCAGCTGCTGAGATTTGTATCTTGCCAACCCTGGGAGCTGTTCTTTTAAACTCTAATAGAAGTAGTTCTTAAGTTTATATTTGATTTCCTGCTTATATTATTTTGTTAATGAGACTAAAAACTCCAAGGAAGGGTCATGATTTCCATGGTATCACTTGGAGTAAATATATTTTCTTTATTCCTTCTCCTTATTTCTTTTGGAGACACTGATCCAAAACATAGGCATGCTTTCTTGTGGAACTCTAGACTTCTAGGCTTTCGTATTCTTTCTCTTAAGGTTCTTACCTGCTCTTCTATTGCTCCTTTCAGAGTTCCATGTCTCACTTAAAAGACCTAATTTCACCCTTACTAATCTTCATATCTGTCCTCCTGGCAGCTGCCAGAATTTACAGTCTCCCTCTCCTGTTGCTTTCCTCTAAAAATCTAATAACCTTGCCTTTGAATATTAAAAAAAATCAATAAAGTTCCAAATGTACAAAAATAGAACAGTGTAAAGAACCCCATGTACTAAGACCTAGATTTAGTGATCATTATTATACTAGATTATTATGATTTTATCAGTATATCATGGGTTCCCAACAAATGACAACCCTAAATTTAGAGTTATGAATGTTTCATATGTCTGAAACTGGCTTTACTTTTGTTTCTTTGTTTTTTTTCACCTTTCTAGAAAATACAGTACAGTAGTTTTCTAGTTTGCTTTCTCTGTGTGATAAGCACCATTGCGGAAAACAACCTGGAGAGGAATGAGTTCATTTCAGTTCATCTTTGTGGAAAGTCAGGCAGGAACTCAGGGCACAAAACTGGGGGCAGGGAGTAAACCACAGGCAACAGAGGAATGGTGCTTTATTGACTTTCTTCTCTCATTACCCTTTAAATCCTAGGGTTTCTACTGTAACTCAGCCTATACCTTCACCAATGGCCTCTCCTGGTCTCTCACAAGGCCAAGCCTTAGGTGCTATCCATGGCTTCCCTTGAATCATGGGGTTTCCACTGCAGCTGATGCTGTACTTTTTCCCATGGCGTTTCCTGCCTTCTTGTGGTACCAAACCTGAGTTGCAGTGTATACCTCACTGGTCTTATCATGTTCCCCACCATCCAAAAGCAGCTGTCTTGACAGAATGGTGGAATGTTCTTTTAATGACACAGTTACAGCGCCAATTAGGTGGCAGTAGCCTGGAGGGTTGGGACAAGGTTCTCCAGAAGGTAGTATGGGCTTTGAATCAGTTTTCAACATATGGTACTATTCATTGGAATAAGAATCAAGAGGTGGAAATGAGAATAGCTCTACTCACCATGACTATGACTAACCCAATCCGAAAATGTTTGCTTCCTATTCCTGTGACTTTGTGCTATGATCACCTAGAGGTTTTGATCCCAGAGGGTGGAATGCTTCCACCAAGAGACACAACCAACATTCTGTTGAACTGAAAACTAAGACTTCCCCTTAGCATCTTTTGATTAGACTTAAGTCAACAGGCTAAAAAAGGAATAACAATATTAGGAAGGTTGATTGATCCAGACTACTAGGGGGAGGTTGGACGGGTTCTTCACAACAGAGATAAGGAAAATTATGTCTGAAGTTCGGGGGATCCTTTAGAGCATCTCTTGGTGTTACCATGTCATGTTATTAAGGTCAATGGGAAAATGTCATAACCCAATATAGGACAAAAATGGTCCACACCCTTCAAGGGAAAGAGTCTAGACCTTCTGAGGTGCTCTCTGATGGTGGAGGAAATATAAAATGGGTGGTAGAGGAAGGTCATTATAAATACCAGATATGACCACTATAAGCAGTTGCATAAACTAGGACTCTAATTATCATGACTCTTTTGATCTTCTTTGTTAATAACATGCTTATGCAAATACTTGTGCTTTATGCCCTCTCTTTCTTTATCATGTAAGGTAAAATCAATTGAGATAAAACTACTGGTTAAATGTACAAATTTAAGTTATGAGATACTTAAAGACTACTCATTCTTCAAGGTATTTTACTACCTATTCTAAAACAGATGAGTTTGCATTTGTACCTGGGATAGTTATATCATTTTAAGTGGAATTCATTTGGAACTTAAGCAGGACATAAGGAGAGGTGATTGGGTGTCAAGTTGAAAATGGGTGGACTTGTGATATCTAGTCTTTGTTGTCAACTTGACTGGATCTAGACTCAACTGAAACACAAGCAACTGGGCACCTCTATGTGGTATTTTCTAGATCAGATAATTTGAAGCAGGAAGACCCACTCTAAATGTAGGTGGCACATTCTGGTGGAAGCCTAGATAAAAGCATATTAAAGAAAGAAACTTTTGTTTTAAGCCTGCTTGCCTGGACTACTGCTGACAAGTTTATCTACCTTGTTGCTATGGCATTTCTTCACCAATATTAATACCAGCGTTTTCAGGTTCCAACGTAGACTGAAGACCAGTAAATCTACAGGAAGCATCAGGTCTTCAGTGCTACAGTGGAACTGCTGAGGTATCTAGGCTCCTGGGCTGTGGGACTACCAGATTCTAAGCCTCTCTGGAGTGGTATGGTGATTGGTAGACTAAGTAGATTCAATCCTGTAAGTTAGATTAATATGTCCCATATATATATATATATATGAGACATATATACATATATATGTATACATATCATGAGTTCTGTTCCTTTAGACAGAACTCTAATACAGATAGCATCACGGTATCATTGAATGTTTCAAGATGTTAAAGTTTTAACTGTATTTTGATACAAACACAGAACACATATGCTTTAAAAATGTTTTATAATGGAATTATGCCAAATATTGCAATCAGTATTTAAATGCTACTACATGATATCTATTAATAGTGCTTACTCTGTTGAAAATTGTATTCTGATGACCAAATCATTAAGAGAATTTGAATAACCAAATAATGTTTAATTATTGGACATTAAAAGCACAACTTTTGACATGATGAGAATTAAGTTATATAATGTTGATTTCTGTTTTTTCCCCTTAATTCTGTGAACTAGCTTTCCCTTCTGTTTACAATTAAATGTGGATATGTAATTAATTTTTGCCTCTTTCTGAGAGATGTTGAAATTAGCTCTGAAGTATTAATATCAAACTGATGTCCAGTAGAGAATTCACATTTTTATTTATTTTTAGCTTTCATTAAACTGCTAATTAAAGCACTAATTTGGGTAGTCACCAGTCTAACTTATGCGTCCTTGAAACAATCAAAGCTTTTCTTAACAAAACTTATTCAGGATCCTAGAACCAAATTAAAAGAAAATAAAGATAGTTCTTTAACTGGGGAGGGAGGAGGAAGAGTTAGATGGGGGGGGGGAGATAAATAATAGGTGGTTTTTAAAACCCCAGGGAAATGTATTATTTCAAAACCCTACAGAAAAATTACATATGTGATATCTCTACATGAGTCCATGTGTATAGCTGGAAGTTGTATAGCAAGAAGCAGTGCCAGACAGGAGAAATCTCCCTCTGATATGTTAGCTAGGGTATTCCATGAGACTCCGCAAATTACACATGTTATTGTCACAGACCTTGATTGCCTTCCAGAACTTGAAGGTAAGACCTTATTGCTGAAAACAGGACATAGTTTGGACACAGGACTTGGATCAGTGGAGCTGGAACTGACCTAGAATGAAACTCCATGAAAGCTACCTTTCATAGCTTTGCAGAACAATATGAAAGCTCCTAAGGGAGAAAATTAATGATCCAACCCAATTTTTAAAGCCCAGTAACCACAGCAATGACTGGCACAGCACACTATATTGGGTCATTAGTGGCACGTTTATCTTAGAGGTAATCAACAGTTACCCAATTGGACTTAAAGCCATGCAGTAGGAGGGAACTCGTGTTACATAGCCACATATACATGGCTAGAGAGGCCATAGACCCTAGGAATAAACTCTATCTCTGTAATATTCCTAAACAAATGCAATTTTTTACTATGTGCTGAATATGGACACTTATATTTACAGACAGGTACGCCAGTCATCTCTCATCAAACAAGCCTTTGTGCAACAGACGGAGACTATTACAGAGTTCTACAACTGGTCACACACAGAGATGAAGTGTCTGTGAAATGCCCAACCCTAAGTGACACATCTACAACAGAATATCTACAACTAAGGCTCATGGAACCTAGTGGAAAAAGGGGTAGGGCGAATACTAATGTCTAAAAATTTGTAAATATTTTTCTTATTTTTATAATATATTCTTAAAAATGCATGCTTTACAAAATTTAAAGGTCTATTTTAAATTTTTTGTTTAGGTTTTTTTTTTCAGACAGGGTCTTGACTGGTTATGTACTCGCTATGTAGCCCAGGATGGTCCAAAACTGGTGGTAATCCTCGTGACTCTACCTTCTGAGTTCTGGGATCACACGCATGTGCCACTATATCTGATTTGGAGTTTGATAGTTTTTTCTAGCATGTACAAAAACATCAATTTATTCCTTTATATATGTGTCAAAAATATGAA
>NW_008355363.1:361054-373990 GCF_000622305.1 Nannospalax galili | reverse complement strand
AGTGATTTAGGACTTCCCTACAGAAGGTTTTACTTTCTCTCATATCTCTGGAGCATACTTTGTCTTCTCTGCAATTCTATGCCTCTTAAATTGCAAGTTCTAAATAGCATTGTTTGATCTTTATGGAGTCATTGGTTAAAATAACCTACCAACACAACTATCAGGTCATTATGAACAAACCACAATAATGTAGTAATTTCAAAAAGTTTGTCTTTTCTCTTTTAATATGTGTAAATATTGGCATTCCGTGTGCAGAGCATCTTCATCCGTCAATTGGGAATTATGCCCACATGTTCCTTTCAGCTTTTGCATCTAAAGAATTGTAATATGGTGTACTTGGAGGAGAAATCTCATTTCAGACAATGGCTAGAACAGCTTTTCTGTCCTCACTTCTCATTGTAGATAAGTGGAGTTTTACAGATTATAAAAAAAAAAAAAGGTTTATTTTTCCTTAATTGTTCTTTTATAGGTCCTGGGAGCTGACATTCTTTCTTGAGATTATTTTATGGTGATTCAAGAATTCAAGTGCCTTGGAATGTGATCTCATATTATGTTTCAAACTTGGTTGGTCAAAGTAATTGAGGTGAAAATTTCACCAGATAATCAAGTTATTGAGAAAGTTGTATTCTTCTTCTTCTTCAAGGTGAATTATAGTAAATTTACCACTTGTGAAAATTAGTCTGAGCAACCAGTGATTCTTGGTGTATATTAGCATTTATCATTTTTCAAATAGTTGTTGAATTAAAACAAACAAGAACATAAGCAAATTACTGTAACGTCATCAATAAAATTAAGAAAACAAAAAGAGTCAGAAGGAATAATTAGATTTTAGTGAAACACAAAGGAAAAAGTAGTAATTTTTGAAATACAAAGAAGACAAATTTTCAGACTCTCAGATTTGAGATAAGCTTACATCTATAGAGATTTGGACTTATTTCTAATTGTGTGGTTTCAAAACTCATCTTCAGTTTCTTCAGAAAAATCTTTTCATTCATACCTCTTGTATTAGCAGGTTTTGGTGTATTCATGATATTCAATATAAATATGTTGAATGAATGATTTGACTAATAAAAAGATAAAAGGAAAACTGATAATTATATATGCACATGAATAATTTTAGCTTTGAAAAAACATTTGACATACAAAAAACTCCAGTGAGCTCTACAGATACTTGAATATACTGAAATTTTCCAACATACTATGCCAATTCCTGAGTATTTATTTTTGCTTCCGACAGTCTTACTATACAGCCCAGACTTAACATGCACTCATTATTCTCCTATCTCAGACTCCTGAGTTGTGGAATTACAGGCCTGCACCAACATTGGCTGTCCAATATGTACTTTACCAATTTCTTCAATACTAAGTTGGTGATTCTGGAAATGCAGATACGGTTCAGTGTTTAAGAGCCATGGCTACTCTTGTAGAGGACCCGGATTCAGTTCTTAGCACCCTCTTGGCAGTTAAAAACAATCTGCAACTGGACTTCTAAGTGATTCAACACCCTCTTTTGGTCTCTATTAGCACTGCATGTACAGGTGCATTTACATACATGCAAGCAAAGCACTCATGCACATAAAATATAAATGCATAACAAATTGGTGATTGTACTTATCCCATTAAAAAGAAGTGGAGAATCAGTGATCAAATTAATCAAATTGTAAAAGTTACCATATCCTTATTTTTTTTCTATTATTTTTCAGTTTTCCTTATTTGCACATGAAAACATTATATTATATTACATTTTATGATCTTTGCAATTTTATTTTATGTTTCTATTGGAAATGAAGTCTGAAAATACGTTGCCACTGTGTGTTACAATTCAATAGATTTCATTTACTGTATTTGCATTTTGGATATTTTACTAGTAGTATGTTTCTCTGGGGGGTGAGGGTAATGAGGAAATAAATATAACACAGTCAAGAAATATATAATCTAATTGAGATATACCATGCATATATTATTACTAAATGTTGTAGTTATATGTATAGCAAATACCATAGATGATATACGAGCAGGTATTCTAGGAAGGAATTATTAATTTTTCCTTTCAGTGAAGAGCCCACAGTTGAAGAAAGCTTCAAAGAAAATGGAGAGTCTAAATAAAAGAGACTGGAGGATAGGTACAGTACAAAGACATAATGATGAACGTATGCAGTGTTAGAAAATTTCCAACCATTTAAAAGTATTTTTTGTTTTTATTTTATGTCTATGATGATTTTGTCTACAGGTATGTACATGTTCCATATATGCAGTGACTGATGAGGCAGCAGAGGCACTATATCCCATGGAACTGGAACTATGGCTATGAACTGTATGTGGAGGTGCTGAGAATCTAACCCAGTTCCTCTGCAATAGCAGGAAGTGTTCTTAACCTCAGAGCCATCTCTCCAATCCCAACTTAAAAAAAAAAAATTGCTTTCTCTGACTGCAGGCCTCTCTCTGTGCCTTCACTCCCCCAACCTCAATCACCCTCCCATCCCTCCACCCATCTCTCCTCCTAGCCTGGGTCCTGTCCCATTCCTTGTCTTGGTGCTGAAGGCATGGGGGGAGGTGGGGGGGGAACCACCACTGCTTCCTGATTCTTTGCATCCAGACCAACTCAGGTCTTTTGCAGGCCCCCAGGAGCACTCTAGGCACGGCCCCACCCTCACCTCCCTCTGGTTCCTTGGGCCTACACAACCCACAGGCCTCTCTCTGACCTGCAGGGCTCTCTCTGGGGTAAATCAATTGTGGCCTCTGTGACTTGACTCCCCCAGCCTCATTTGCTCTCCTATCTCCCCCACCAGTCTCTACTCCTAGCCTGGGTTTTGTCCCATTCCTTCTCTTGGCACCCCAGACACCTGGGGAACCACCACTGCTTCCTGATTCTTTGCATCCAGACCAACTCAGTTCCTTCTCTGGTCCCCAGGAGCACTCTGGGCCTGGCCATATCCCTTATCCACCTCTGCTTCCCTGGGCCTGCACAACACGACAGCCTCCTTCCTGGACACTGGGGCTGACCTTTCCTCTTCCTGATCCTTTGCATCCAGACCAACCCAGCTCCTGAGTGCAGTCCCCAAGAGCCCATGGGTCTGCTTCCAGCCTCCATCTTCCTTAGTATCTCTGGGTGGCATGGCCAGCAGATGCCCTAGACCAGCATCTTTCCTGGGTCCCAGCTCCCAGGCCAGTCCAATCCCAGAACTGCTGAGGACAAAACCTTTCCTGTAGGGATCGAGACCTTAGGAAAAAGCCTGAGAACATCTGATCCTCATCTGACTTGGGCCTCTGTGGGAAAGCCTGAAGACAAAAGCAATTTGACCACTCCAATATAAAATCAAAAGAGAGAACCAGAAGCTTGGAGGAACCAGCTTTTCATGCCCAAAAAGTAAACCACAAATACACGTAAAGTTCACAAAAAGAAGCAGACTTAAACTTGAACGCTTGAGTCTCACACAAGAATCAGAAGCTACAAAAGAAATTCACATGACAAAATCACAGAGAAAAAATAACATGAAAAATCAAAATAACATATACCCACCAAATACCAGCAGTCAGAAGAGAAAAAGAGGGCCACTTCATTCTGATCAAAGGAACAATGAATCAAGAGGATATTACAATCATGAACATATATTCACCAAACTCTGGTCCACCAGACTTCATAAAAACAATACTACAGGAATTTAAGACCCAGATTAACCCCAACTCATTAATAGTAGGGGACTTCAATACCCCACTGTCTCCATTAGATAGGTCAACAGGGCAGAGAGTTAACAGAGAGACATCTGAATTAAACAATACCATATATCAAATGGACTTAACAGAAATCTAATGAGTATTCCACCCAAGCACCAAAGCACATGCTTTTGACTCAGAACCCCATGGAAACTTCTCAAAGATCCACCATATACTGGGGCACAAAACAAAGCTCAGCAAATACAAAAAGATTGAAATAATTCCATGCATTCTATCATACCACAATGCAATAAAGCTTACAATCAACACTGGAAGAAGCCCTAGTCATCACATGAAAACATGGAGATGAAACAACACACCCCGAATGATGAATGGGTCAAAAGAGAAATTAAGAAAGAAATAAAAGTATTCCAGGACTAAATGAAAAGTTCAATACAACACAGGAAAACCTCTGGGACACTCTGAAAGCCATCCTTAGGGGGAAGTTTATAGTTCTAAGTGCCTACAACAAAACATTGGAAAGAACACAAATAAATGACTTAACATTACAACTCAAGACACTTGAAAAGCAACAGTAAACAAAACCCAAACCCAGCAGACAAGAAGAAATAACAAAAATCAGGGCAGAAATCAACGAAATTGAATCAAAGAAAACAATACAAAGAATCAACAAATCCAAGAGCTGGTTCTTTGAAAAGATAAACAAGATTGACAGACTGGTAGCCCAGTTAACCAAAAGAAAGAAAGAGCACCTCCAAATCAACAGAATCAGAAATGAAAGGGGAAGCAGCACAACAGACACCAGAAAGATACAGAATATTATTATAAGGGACTACTTTAAAAACCTACATGCTACTAAATTTGAAAACCTAAAAGAAGTGGACGGATATCTAAAGGCATGGGAACCAGGAAAACTAAACCAAGAAGAGATTAACAGCTTAAACAGAACCATAACAAAAAAAGAAATTGAAACAGTAATACAAAACCTCTCAACTAAAAAAAGCCCAGGCCAGATGGATTTACAGCAGAATTCTATCAGACTTTTAAAGAAGATCTATATCCAATACTACTTAAATTATTCAAAAAGATAGAAATGGAGTGAGAACTTCCAAATTCCTTCTATGAAGCCAGCATCACTCTAATACCAAAGCCAGGTAAATATACAACCAAATAAGAAAACATACACTCATAGCTTTAATGAACATAAATGCAAAAATTCTCAACAAGATACTTGCAAAGTGCATAAGACATACATCAAAAAGATCTTCCACCATGAACAAGTTGGCTTTATCCCAGAGAGGCAGGGATGGTTCAACATATGTAAGTCAATAAACATCATAAATCATATAAATGGACCCAAAGGCAAGAAACACATGGCCATCTTAATAGATGTAGAGAAGGCCTTTGATGAAATTCAACACACATTCATCTTCAACATCCTAGAGAGAATTTGACTAGAGGGAACATACCTCAACATAATTAAAGCCATATATAACAAAACCACAGCCAACATCATTCTAAACAGAGAAAAACTGGAAGCATTCCCATTGAAATGAAGAACCAGACAAGGATGTCCACTATCTCCATTTCTCTTTAACATAGTGCTTGAAACTCTTGCAAGAGCAATAAGACAAGAGCAGGAAATTAAAGGAGTAATAATTGGAAAAGAAGAGCTCAAATTATCCCTTTTTGCAGATGATATGATACTATATCTAAGGGATGCCAAAAATTCCACCAGAAAACTCCTAGAAATTAATACGTTCAGTAAAGTGGCAGGTTACATAATTAACCTATGAAAGCCTGTAGCCTTTCGATATACCAATAACAAGCAATCAGATAAAGAGCACATGGAAACACTCCCCTTCACAATAGCTGCAAAAAAATAATAATAAACTATCTCGGGATAAACCTGACCAAATACATTGAAGAGCTCTACAATGAAAATTTTAAACCTTTAAAGAAAGAGATTGAGGAAGACATCAGAAAATAGAAGGAACTCCCATGCTCATGGATTGGAAGAATTAATATTGTGGAAATGACCATCCTACCAAAAGTCATGTACAGATATGCAATGGCAATCAAAATCCCCATGACATTTTTCACAGATTTGGAAAAAAACATCCTAAGATTCATATGGAAGCACAAAAGCCCTCAGATAGACAAGACAACTCTAATCAATAAGAGCAATGCCAGGGGGATTACTATACCAGACTTTAAGCTGTATTACAGAGCTATAGTCATAAAAACAACATGGTACTGGCACAAAAATAGACCCATAGACCAATGGAACAAAATAGAAGACCCAAATACGAGTAAATGCAATTTCAGCCACATGATAGTTGACAAAGAGGTCAAGAATATTCATTGGAGGAAAGACAGCATGTTCAGCAAATGGTGCTGGCAAAACTGGATCTCCACCTGTAGAAGAATGAAACTAAACCTCTATATTTCACCTTGCACAAATGTCAATTCCAAATGGATCAAAGACCTCAATGTAAAGCCTGAAACTCTGAAACTGTTAGAAGAAAACATTGGGAAAACCCTACAAGATATAGGTGTAGGAAAGGATTTTCTAAACCAGACATCAATTTCTCAGGAAACAAGGGCAAGAATTAACAAATGAGACCTCATTAAACTAAAAAGCTTCTGTACATCAAAGGAGGCAACCAGGGAAGCAAACAGAAAACCCACAGAATGGGAGAAAATCTTCACCAGTGACACATCTGAGAGAGGTTTAATATCCAGAATATATAATGACCTCAAAAAAACAGAGAATCAAGACAAGAAGTAACCCAATTAAAAGATGGGCTAAGGAGATGAACAGAGAGTTCTCAAAAGAAGTGGTAAAGATGGCTATGAAGCATCTTAAAAGGTGTCCAACATCACTAATAATTATGGAAATGCAAATTAAAACCACTGTAAGATTTCATCTTATGCCGGTCAGACGGGCTAAGATCAAGAGAACAAATGATACCAAATGTTGGAGAGGATTTGGGGAAAGGGGAACATTCATCCACTGCTGGTGGGTCCGAAAACTTGTTTTACCCCTATGGAAAGCACTGTGGAAAAATCTTAAAAAACTACAAATGAGCCTACCATTTGACCCAGCTATACCACTCCTTGGTATATACCCAAAAACCTCATCCTATTGCACAGATAAATGTACATCCATGTTTGTTGCTGCTCTTTTCACAATGGCTAAGAGATGGAAGTAACTTAAGTGTCCCTCAACTGAAGAGTGGATAATGAAAATGTGGTTCATTTATGCAATGGAATTTTACTCAGCAGTAAAGAAAGATGAAATGATGAAATTTGCAGGTAAATGGATGGAACTAAAAACTGTTGTGCTAAGTGAAGTAACACAGACTCAGAAAAAAATCAACATATGTTCTCCCTCATATGTGGATTCTAGAACCAAACCCTGATAAGTGAGTATGTATCCATACATAACTACAGGAACCAGAATAATGGAAAGGAAACAGGGAGGTAAAGGAAAAGAAAGAACCTGAAAGATAAGAACAGTAGGAAACAGGCCTTAATAAGGAAGATATGGATAAAAATCGTGTTTTTTAAGGGAGGCGGGACGGAAGGGAATACAAGGAACCTAGGGGATAAAGGGAAAGAAGAAGCTCAATATAGGTAGGACCATAGGAGAAGAGTTTTATTAAGGGAGGGGGGAGAATGAGAGCACCTTAAGTGGGAAAACCATGATGGAGGGGTGACACAATGCAAGAAATAAATAATGCATAGCTAGTTTTGAAAAACAAAGGGAACCATATTACTCCTATGACCTATTGACAAATTATACATAGCGGATCAAGAAATATATGTCTATGTAAGGTTTATCTGAGAACAATTGGTCTTTGCCCAAGATTTATCTACATGACACACAGTAATTGAAAGTACCAGACTGGTGGAACTAACCTTCTTGGATGTTTAACAGACATACTTTGAGGCCTATTATAATTTGGTCAGAGGGACATAAAGGACAGTTTTTGCTCCTTGCCCTCCTAGGTCGACTAGCTCCAGGGGACTTTGAGCATCTCTCAATATGTCCTATAATTGTGGTGGGTCACCTGTCCTCTTGATCAGGGAGACCGAGGAGACCCCATCAGATTGACTTGAACCAGTGTCCAGTCTACAAATAGGAGGGTCAACACAGAGGAATCATTTCCTCCATGCTTCCAAGTGAAGCCAACCATGGTCGAGTAGGACCTTTGAGTTATCTTCACATAGGGGGAACTGGTAAAAGAAAGAAACCAGGGGCTCCTCCCAAGCTCCTGTGATCCCTGAGGAACATAAGCTCAAATGACCTTTAGAGTAAAAATAAATTGGTTTATCTGGGCCAACTGTATGTCCTTAAACACCCAAAAGGATAGTATAACCGAAGATTAAAGGGGCCAATATAATTTCTTAACAGTCCATATGCATAATTTAAGGCTACTTAACAAACAACAATGCCAGATAGGAGATACCTTCTTTTGAGTTGTTTGCCAGGGTAGCCAAAGGGACTCCCAGATAGTAACCAGCATAGAACTGGGAAAAGGAACAGCAGACCCCAATCTTATCTAAAGGAATATTGACAACTGATTGCTGCTAGATGAGGAACAGCTGACCCTCCTAAAACAAAGACCTCTAGAAAGGCTGACTAGATTCACCAGAAGGGCAAATAGTGGGGAGTGACTGGGTGCCAACAATACAGCAGACAATAGCG
The DNA here is from genome assembly GCF_000622305.1 of Nannospalax galili. Classification (NCBI taxonomy): domain Eukaryota; kingdom Metazoa; phylum Chordata; class Mammalia; order Rodentia; family Spalacidae; genus Nannospalax; species Nannospalax galili. The sequence goes on along the minus strand of NW_008355363.1, from coordinate 365,601 downwards.
GGGATTTCAGAGTATCAGGGCTCTAGTGGGGGTATGGAGGCTATGGGAGGGTGCCATCTGGGAAGTGGGTGTATAGTTGAATAAGATGGTTTGGGATGTTCTGTGTGATACACACACACACACACACACACACACACACGCATACACAAATCAACAAATTTTTAAAAACTGTATTATATTTGACAAGGAAGCATGGAAATTTACGTCATGTTAATTAGTAGAGGTGATAAACATTACCATTGAAATCTACCTGATGACTTTATAGACATACACAAATGCGAAGGATCCAAGTGCAACAGATTATGGCTAGTAATAATCAGATACATACAGATTAGAGATGTGTGAGCCAACATCTCAGTGTTAATAGCAAAAACAATGAGCCTTTCTGCAAGGAACAATATATTCTGAAATGAAATGGAGATCTTTTTTAAAGGTTAACAACTCATTCAATTTTATGTCTTACAGGGCTTATACTGAATTCAATATTGTATATTTGTATTAATTCAGCTGTGAACCTAGAAACTTTCAGCCACTTGTGAAAGAGATGTACTCTTGCTCTGGAGTGTGTTACTGAATATGTTAAAGATGTAGTGAAATGCTTCTTCTAATCATGCAGTTATTAAAAGTTAAAATAGATTAAAAAATAATTCTTCAAAGCATAAAAATTTGTTCCTTAATAATTAGTAGATGTGAAAAATTTTACCACTGAAATCTATCTGATGACTTTATATCCATGCTCAGATGCCAAGGAGCTCAGAAAATAACCGACTGTAACTTGTAATGATCAGATATATAGAGATTAGAAATGCATGTGTGCACATCTTCCACGTTAATTGTATTAAAATTGAATTTTTGTGTATGAAACTGTATTTTAATAATGAAATATTGATATTTTTTAAAAGTTAAAACCTCATTTAATGTTTTGTCTTATATGGTTTATACCAAGTACAGTATTGTATAACTGTAAAAATTCAACTGTAAACCTAAAAATTTGCAGCCAATTTTGAAAGAGATGCATCTTAGCTCCGGAAATTGTTATTGAATTTGTCAGTGCTGTTGTAATGAAATGCTTCTTCTAAGTATGTGGTTATTAAATAAATAATTTAAGAAATTGTGTGTGTGTTTTGTGTATGCAATATGTTATTGTAGTGTATGTATATGTGTGTTTGAGTACACATGCCCAAGCACACATATGTGGAGGCCAGAGGAGGATTTTGGGTATCTTCCTCTATTACTTTCTGCCTCATTTCTTTAAGGCAATGTCTCCCACTGACTCATCATTTTGGTTAAGCTACTCTCCAGTGAACTCCTGGGATCAACCTGATTTTGTCCCAGAACACTGGAGTTACAGAAATGTCCATCCACATCCAGCATTTTTGCATGGATATTGGTGATTTATACTCAGTTATTCATGCTTCCACAGCAAGCACTTTTCCCTATTGAACCATCTCCCCTTTCTACAACTTTTCTTTTTACAACTGTATTAAAAATCAGCAAGAGGGAAGACTTTTTTAGTTCATTAAAAAATATTTTGTTTATTATTTTTATTTTATGTGTTTGAGTATATTGCATGCATGTATGTAAGTGCACCTGTGTCATGAAATGCCCATGGAAGTCAGAAGAAGGGTTGGGTCCCCTATAACTGGAGTTATGGACTGCTGTTAACCACCATAGGGGCATTAGGGATTGAACCTGGGTCCTCTGCAAGAGCAGCCGGTGCTCTTAACCATCTTTCTAGTCCTTAAATAAAGATTTTAAACTCCTTTTGATGAAGTAGAGATTTTGTGATCAGGAAATAGCAAATATTATTGACTAAAGAAATTACAGGAATTCTCCTATTTCTTAAAAGGGCAACTATGAGGGCAACTGTGAGGTAAAAGTTTTAAGTAGACAGGGTTCGAGAGATGGATCCTCTAGGAGTGATAACTTATGCCCACATAAAAGCCTGTTCACAAGTTATTTATATATAGCAGCCCACAACTAGGCAAACTTCAGATACTCCCCCACAAGTTCATAAACTTTAACACATCCATACCATGAATTAGTATTCAGTAACAAAGATGAAAGAACTATTGGTATATGGAGTAAGTTAGGGGAATAGTGTGGGAATTTTTTGAGTGAAACAAAAAGCTAATTTCAAAAGGTCACATGTTATGTGAAAATACATATAACCCTCCCATTGCAAATTCATATATCAAAACTCTGAAGACACGGATGATACTGTTTGCAAGTAAGGTTACTGGGGAGTAAGGAGGTTATGAGGATGAAACGCTATTAGTAAGAATAGTGTTCTTATGAAAAGAGAAAGAAAAGCTGTGGGGACCTAAAGGCCCCACCTTGCATAGGTCTGAAAGGACGTTACTGGGGGCGCAGCCTAGCTTGCTTTGAAAGTCTGAAGAATACTTCCACACTGCTGAGGAGTGCATGATCAGTGCGTGACCATCCTTAAAATACACCCTCGGGGGGGGGAGGGGGGATTTCCAGGTGTCTTTATAAGCTTTGTAACACCTGCAATAAATGAGTCCCTGCTCGACTAGACTCCCCGTTGCATCTGAGTGTGTCGGGACTGCCTGAGTGCAGCCACACCCTGGGCCTATGAGTTCTGGAGCACTACCGCAGCCTGACCTAGAGTCGGCCCACCTGTCCCGTCACTTTTGATTCTCGCCAAGATGGCGCCTGGCACAGGTCAAGGGGGAGGGATGGGGAAACTCATCCCCGACATAGGATTGGCTCCACCTGGCCCTGCCTCATTCCTGGCATACAGAAGGAGTGGCCCCTCAGCCCATAGGTCCGCGACACCAGAAGCAACTGTCACTCATGGCTCAAACTTCCCACCGTGAGACTTTGCCTTTAAATACCTGTGCCAGCTGCAATAAAGCGTGTTCCTGCTCTGACTCCACACCCGGCTCTGTGTGTTCCTTTTGAGCCACCCACTCACCATCCTGCTCAGCCCTGAGGGGAGAAACGGATTATCGGCTGGCTCCAAGGATCTCTCTTTTTCCCTCCCTGCGTGTCGGAACCGGACATCTGGTGACCCCAACGTGACTCTTCACTAATTCTTCACTTACAGGCCAATCGGTCTGCCGGTGAGTGACCCCCATAACATATGGGGAAAGCCAATTCTAAGGTAGATTCTTCTCTTGAGGCGTTAAGGCTGCTGCTTAAGAGTCACGGCCTCAGTCTATCAGACCAACAAGCAACCCAGGCCTGGGATTACATTAATGAGACAGCACCCTGGGTTGCCACTAGCAATCTCTTTGACTGGGAGACCTGGGACAGGGTAGAGAGACTTGTGAAAAGGTCCCAGATAGAAAAGGGTAAGATCCCACCCCTGGGAGTTCTCCCCACGATCTCAGCCCTCAAGGGCTGTTTCCTTCCTCGGCCCCCCAATAAGGGGGGGGCTGCTCTGAGTTTCCTAAGTTAGTTACCCCCCATCCTGATAAGGAAGCCACACAAAAAAAGGAAGACCCACCAAAGGCCATGCAGAGGAAGGAGAGCCCACTGACCTCTCAGGGAAACCTTTATCCCTCCTTAGATCCCTTTGAGGGGTCCCCATGGCCCTCTAAACCCCCAGTTAAAAAGGAGATGGAGGATAGCCAAAATTCCCCCCTAGGGGCAATGGCACCACCTGATTATGGTAGTGAGGGAAAGTACCCCTTCGAGAAACCCCAATTATATCCCATCAATGTTAACCTGGGGGGGGGCACTGCCCAGCTATCTTGAAAGTACCCCTTCGAGGAACCCCAATTATAGCCCATCAAGGTTAACCCCAGGGGGAGGGACACCACCGAGCTATCTGGTATCCCTGGGAGGCCTCAGACCTTAAGGAATTAAAGAAAGCCATCATGGAAGATGGCCCCGGGTCCCCTTGGGTAGACTTTGTTGCAAGGCTTGGTTTACCAGCCATGCACTGTCCGGGACTGGACGGATCTTGCTAGAGCTGTTCTTCCTAGCCTTCTCTTTATTAAATGGTCAGCTTTATATAAAGAAGAATGTAGACAGCAGGCAGAGACTAACCAGGCTGCCAAAATCCTCCAGTACCCATTACCTTCAGCATGCTGACAGGAAGTACTGATGCCTATGCCACAGGGGTCCAGCAGGCCGCCATTCCCCCTCCATATCCTGACCAAGATAGGGCTCTAGGCCTGCTGGCATGTTGAAAGCTAGACTCTGGTCCCACAGAGTCTGCAGTTTGGGGATATACCAAAATGTGGGGGAGCCCCTTCATGAGTTTGTGGATAGAGTTGAGAAGAGCCTTAAGAGAAAGTTTCCCCCTGGGCCCCTGCAGGACCAGTTTGCTAAGATGCTCAAATGGGACGGCATGGATGCGGATCACCAAATGGCATGTGCTGGGCTTAAGGACTGCTCCATCAGCTGATGGATAGTCACCTCTAAAGATGTGGGGGCAAAGGCGGGGCAGACCCAGACCATGTCAGCCCTCCTCCAGGCCCAGACGCAGGCCCTCACGCAGGCGCTAAAGGACGCCTTCTGTAGGGAGGAGCCTGCTAACCCACAAGAAAAGGGACGATGTTTCAATTGCGGCCAGA
>NW_008355363.1:321015-360006 GCF_000622305.1 Nannospalax galili | reverse complement strand
TGGAACTTCCCTGGTCATTTATCCTCCCCTAAAGCAGGGACAAGCTCCTGTACCCATTAAATCAGTCTCCCGCCAGGTTGAGGGGTCGCCACAATTTAAAGAACTCTTTGCTGTTGTCATGGCGTTGGACTCCATATCAGAGCCTTTCAACCTATTCTCAGACAGTCTACATGTGGTTAATTTACTGCCCCACCTAGTGGAGGCTCACATTAGGTTGGACTCCAATCCTATATCCCCTCTAATGATTCAAGCCCGCACTCTACTTAAACTCAGATTAAATCCAATATACCTCCAACATCTTAGAGGCCATCAAAATATGCCAGGATTCCTCTCAGAAGGAAATAAAATAGCTGATCAACTGGCCTCTTCTTGCCAGGGCTACACAGTCTCTGAGGCTACTCAGTTCCACCAATTGACACATGTCAACTGGAGGGGACTTAGACAAAAATTTCCTCAGGTGGCGGTTAAAGACTTAAAAAAAAATCGTTCACACATGCCGATCCTGTCAGCCCTTCCTTCAAGTTCCCCCACTCCAAAATGCGGGAGTCAACCCCCGAGGCCTCTGACCCAACCATTTGTGGCAAACCGATGTCACACATTATTCCCCCTTTGGAAAATTAAAGTATATATTCCTGTGTGTCAATTCATTTTCACACGCCTGCTGGGCGACTGCCCATGCTGGAGAAAAATCCAGACATGCAATTAGTCATATATTACAGTGCTTTGCCACCCTTGGGTTACCCAATCAAGTCAAGACAGACAATGGCCCCTGCTTCACAAGCAAGCCATTTACTAAATTCCTCCAAACATGGAAAACCCACCACTCCACAGGCATCCCCTACAAATCTAGGGGACAAGCCATTGTAGAGAGAGCCAACCAAACTTTAAAATGTCAATTACAAAAACAAAAGGGGGAGTCCCTGCCTCCTCATGATTAACTAAAAAAGGCCTTATTTACCTTACATATTCTAAATTTTTCCAAAGAAGACAAGTATTCTTCTCCCTTCCAAAAACATTGGTCCTCATCTACCAGCTATAGCTCCATTTTGGTCAGATGGAGAGACCCACTCACAGGAGCATGGAGAGGACCAGACCTGCTTCTTACAGCAGGAAGAGGGTTTGGATGTATATTCCCTCAAAATAAAAAAAGACCCCTCTGGGTACCGGCGAGAGATATTAAATATTTACCCCAACAAGGGGACCATGATGATAATCTATCCATGGAATGATTCATCCCTGAGGATGGTTCCTCTGTTTCTCCCTCAGGGACAATAAAGGATGTGGACGCTGTTACTCCTGACACTTCCGATTCCCATCCCGTCCAGTGATCAAGGATTTGGAGACCTCAATGCTGCAGCAAGACAAATGGATGCCAAATTTGGGAAGTCCTGTGACTGTTGGGGCGGAACTTATAAGGCCTACAGCTTCCAAGAGGGATTGGTTACTCAAAAGGCAGATTGTGGAGACCGTCAGGCCCACCTAGTGTTCAACCTCAATCCATACAATCCATCGGTCAGACACCAGAGCTGGGTCTGTATTCTTAAACCTAAGATTATTCCCATTATTAATGGCAATCCAGGCCCTTGTCCCTGTTCCTTGTTTTATCCAACTATGCACACTATCTGTTACCAAATGACCCAACAATGTTCTAATCCCTCCAATAATAAAACCTATTGGACGGGGGTCAGGGAACATAGAACCCCAGTCCCCATTGAAGGAAGAAATTTACCATCCTCCCAATGTTATGGTATACCTGGGGAATCGGTGTGCTGGAAACTGGAGGTTCCCATTGGATATTCTGATGGTGGTGGTGTCCAGGATAAAGTCCAAGAATTAAGGGTCCACAAAGAAATAGAACAAAGGATCCAAGCTTTATACCCTGAGCTCAGTTATCACCCATTGGCAATCCCAGATGACATGGGAGAGCTAGATCTTGATCCCCAGACCCAGAACCTACTGGAGCTAACCCTCTCGTTACTAAATCAAACTGCCCCTCAGTTAGCTGAGGATTGTTGGCTTGTGTCTCACCCTATCCTAACACCTCTCCGGTTGATGTGGGAAGTGTTCCCTTTACATCCTGTGGCTCAAATATCTTCACATTGACTAACATTGATTCCTGCCCCCCTGCCGGTATGATCCTGGTTTGTGGAGGAGGGTGGGCCCAGCTTCCTGCCAGCCAACTGGACAGGCCTTTGTACCCTCACCATCTTGTTTCCGGACATAGACATTATACTGGGCAGTGAGCCCCTCCCTATTCCTTCCTTTGATTATGTGGGAGGTAGGAGCAAAAGAGCAATTCAAATGATCCCCCTATTGGTGGGCTTAGGAATAACTGCAGGAATAACCACAGGGACCACAGGGTTGGGAGTGGCCACTCATATGCACAGGAAACTCTCCCTACAATTAATTCATGATGTACAACTTCTCTCTGATACCATCCTAGACATCCAAAAACAGTTAGATTCCCTGGCTGAGGTGATCTTACAAAATAGGAGGGGACTAGACTTACTAACTGCCAGAAAGGGAGGGATATGCTTATTTTTACAGGCAAAATGCTGCTTTTATACCAACAAGTCTGGAATTGTCCAAGATAAGATTAAAAAACTCCAGGAAGATTCTAGAAAAAAGAAGATGAGAGCTCCAGGAAAGTCCACTCTGGACCGGTCTACATGGCTTTTTACCCTATCTTCTCCCCCTACTTGGCCCTGTCTCCGTGTTCCTCCTTGTCCTCACTGTTGGACCCTGTATAGTCAATAAGTTTATGGAGTTTGTTCACCAGAGAATAGAGGCAATCAACCTACACCAGGTGGAGATACATTATCAGAGATTAGCCCAGTCGGCCAATGAGCCATATGAACCTTCCCTCCAGGAACTCTGTCAAGAGGCCCTGCCCCTCGAGAGTCTTGACTCCAGTGACAGGTAAGATCCCTCCCAGGCTGATGAACCTAAGACAGGAGCCATGAAAGACTATCATGGTTACCCAAGGACGGGCAACTTCAAACCCTGAGGAGGGACAACCTAAGACAGGACTCGAGACCCAATCTTTCAGCTGAGCCCCATGTTACTCAATGACAGGTAAGATCTCCAGATGGAGACAACCTAAGATAGAAAACATGGCTGATATAAAAACAAAAGGGGGAGATGTCGGGACTGCCTGAGTGCAGCCACACCCTGGGCCTATGAGTTCCGGAGCACTTCCGCAGACTGACCTAGAGTCGGCTCACCTGTCCAGTCACTTTTGATTCTCGCCAAGATGGCGCCCGGCACAGGTCAAGGCGGAGGGATGGGGAAACTCATCCCCGACATAGGATTGGCTCCACCTGGCCCTGCCTCATTCCTGGCATGCAGAGGGAGTGGCCCCTCAGCCCATAGGTCCGTGACACCAGAAGCAACTGTCACTCACGGCTCAAACTTCCCGCTGTGAGACTTTGCCTTTAAATACCTGTGCCTGCTGCAATAAAATGTGTTCCTGCTCTGACTCGGCACCCGGCTCTGTGTGTTCCTTTTGAGCCGCGCACTCACCATCCCGCTCAGCCCCAAGGGGAGAAACAGATTATTGGCTGGCTCTGGGATCTCTCTTTTTCCCTCCTTGCGTGTCGGAACCCGACATGAGTGTCCCCAGGTATTGGGGGCAGCATGGGTTGGTGAACGGCGTGCTTACTCATCCCCAGTCATCACCTCCCTGGGGGTCGCTGGTTCGAACCCCCGGCAACTGGCGCTCAATGTGGCACTCGAAGGAAGGTGAAAAGAAGAAAAGAAAGAAGAAAGAAGGGAAATGGATTGGGGCCAATTGTAGGAAGTTCTGGGTAAGCAAGACCCTAAATATGGGTAGTGCAATTTCAAGACTGAAGACCCAGCACTTAAAGCACTGAGAGATATGCTTAAAAGCTGGGGATTGGATTTGTCAGACCCCATAGCTCAAAAGGTTTGGGCAGAAGCAATTCATTTGGCTCCCTGGCTACTTAGGGCTCATGTTTTTACTGGGGATACATGGAAATCATGGAAAGAGTTTGAGGAAGAAGGCAGAAATGCAACAGAAGTGAAACCAAAAGCAGCCAAAGTAACAAGCGGCACCTCGGGCATGCCGTGGCCAGCTTCAGAGGCTCCCAGGCCGAGGGGTGGGGCGGAGGAGGCACACAGGTTCGGCAGTGAAAGCCACACACCCCACCTGCTTTTAACTAACATGTGAGCTGGTCAGGGGCCCATGGGAAAGCCGGGCCAGATCAACATGGGGGCCCGGGCACATGGGTACATTTAAAAAAAAAAAAAAGAAAGAAAACCACCTTTGGCAGTGCACCAAAAGCTGAAAAGGCCTAGGGGAAGGTGGCTTGGGAAGGGGCCCCACCCCTTCAGCTCTGCAGGTGGCCAGGGAACCACCCCACCCCTGAGTGTTACCGCAGCACTCGCCAAATCCCGGGCCAAGGGAGTCCTTAGTAAAGTCTACAATGTTTTCACTTACTGGGGCAGATGTGGAGAAACCAAAAAGCAGCTCATTTCAAGGAACTCATGGCCATTGTTTTCTGACAGTATTCAGACTCTTATGGTTCTTAAAGAGAGAGAAGCCCCTATCTTTTTACAGCATCTTAGGGGGCACCAAGGGTTCCCTGGGCTTTTATCCCAAGGCAATGCAGAGGCAGACAAGATGGCTTACCACCTCTGCAACAGCCAGGGGTGAACCTCAGGGGACTCAAGCCAAATTCCTTATGGCAAACGGATGTCACACACTGCTTTTTTGGAAAGCTTAAGTATATTTTGTGTCCATTGACACATTCTCACATGCCTGTTGGGCTACCACTGATACAGGAGAGAAGTCTAAACATGCTCAGTCTCATTTTCTCCAGTGCTTTGCTATGTTGGGTTTGCCCCAAAGAATTAAAACTGATAATGGATTGTGTTTTGTGAGTAAAAATTTACAAGATATCTTTTCACTCTTGGGAATTCAACACAATACAGGAATTCCCTACAATCCCCAAGGTCAAGCCATTATAGAACACAACCACCAAAACCTAAAAATTCAATTAAAAAAACAAAAAGGGGGAATAGGCCCCCACCAACAGTTGGGTATGGCCTTATTCACTATTAATGTTCTTAATTTTCAAAAAAAAAAAATCAGTTGGAATCCCGGTTTCAGAAGCATTAGGGATGACAGGAGCAGAGACCTGAGGTACGGGTAAGATGGAAGGATCTCATCATTGGGCAATGGAAAGGACTAGACCCATTGCTAACCATGGGTCGAGGCTTTGGGTGTGTCTACCCTACAGGAGATTCAAACCCCATATTGGTGCCTGCAAAAAACCTTAGGTGGGTAGGCCAGGATCCGACTGACTAGCATGACGGTCCATGGACAATAGTTTATGAGACAAAATTCATCTCTTTATTTGTATCCATCTGAGGTAAAGGACTCAGTTCCTTGGCTTCATTGCCAATCAGCCTCTTTGACAACTGGCTGATTGGCTAAAAGGTACATGGTTCCAGAAGTATTTCAACTTGTCCTATGCTCTTGATAATGCTTATCTTTACGTGTTTTTACCAGACAATTCGGTGACAGACGACCCTTGGAACTGCCACGGCCCACATCTTCAAGATTACGGACTCCCCCAGGACCTCCTCCAGTTACCCACACTTGGCTAACTGAGTTAGGCAGAGACTAAGGCTGTCACAGGCTGGCACTACCCATGTGGCTGCCCTTAATCATGATGCATGTCTAGCAAAAGACAGGTAAAATGTCCCATGACACGTACTCCTAAGACAGGACATGCATGTGGCCAGGTGCATGATCCAGTGACAGGCAAGTCTTGATCAGAGGTGACACAACCTAAGACAGGCAAAAATGCATAAGATTAGAGGGAGGAGATAGCCATCTCTCCTCAGGGAGCCACCTATGAGGTAGGTAACCCATGAAATAAAGTCATTCCAGCCTTAAAAATAGAAATAAAAAGGGAGATATGTGGGGACCTAAAGGCCCCACCTTGCATAGGTTTGAAAGGAAGTTGCTGGATTTCCAGGTGCCTTTATAAGGTTTGTAACACCTGCAATAAATGAGTCTCTGCTCGACTAGACTCTCCGTTGCATCTGAGTGTCCCCGGTACTGGGGGCAGCGTGGGCTGATGAACAGTGTGCTTACTCATCCCCAATCATTACTGCCCTGGGGGTCACTTGTTCAAACCCCTGGTAAAAAGCCACTTATTTAACCAGCAAAAGAGCATTAATCAGAACTTGATTATGCTGGAACCCTGATCTTTGTCATCCAGCCTCCAGGGTTGAAGTGACTCATGGGGTGGATGATAATGTTTCATTGTATATATGTATGGAATTTTAAATAAACAAAAAATGTGAAAAAAGTTAAAAATACATGAAAAGATGATTATTCAATTAAAAACTGACTCCTTTCCCAAAATAGAATAGTTTAATTTGTTTGTTTTAAAATCTTGAGTTTTTTGCCATGATTCTTATTGAAACACAAAGTATTTATGCTTTATATAATAAAATTCCCATGATTTTGAGTTGTTTAAAGGATGCTTCCTTGTTCTTCTAGAATAATCATTTCAAGTTGTTTATTATAGTTAAAACTAGGACTGAATTTAATATACCAGTTTACTGCATATTTCATAAATATGTGAACTTTTCATATTAACATTGAATTTATCTTTATAGTGATTCTCATTTAAAGTCAAAGAAGAGTAGGACAACTGCTGTAGCCACTATGAGAATCAGTGTGGAGACTTCTCAAAAAGTTCAGAATAAAATTACCATATTATTGAGCTATACCACTCCAGGGCATGTACTTACAGAACTCTATATAATACAACAGGGTTACTTGAACATCCATGTTCATTTCTGCCCTGCTGACAATAGCTGAGAAATGGGTCCAGCCTAAAGGACCATCAGCTGATGAATGAATAATGAAAATATGTGTGTGTGAGAGAGAGAGACAGAGGAGAAAAAGAAAAGGAAAATCAGAGATAGGTATTTCTACTCTTGCTTTCAATTTTTATTTTTGAAATATCTGTATCTTATGGGTTTCTTTTTTTTCTACTTAAATATCACATTAATTTAAATGGATTTAATTTATAGTTTCTGAGAGTGACTTTTAAGAACATGTATATTCTTTCCAAAACTCAGTTGCTTTTCCTTTCACAAATAACAACTTACAACTTATCTAAACTGGAAGTACAGAATGCAATCCTGAGCCAGTGAAATGACTATACAGGTAAAGGCACTTGCTGAGAAAGCCTGGTTACCCAATTGATCACTGAACTTCACATTGAGAAGGAGACAGTTCTCAAAGTCGTATTCTGAAATTTGAAAGTGTGTGAAGTGTGTGTGTGTGTATACACTGAAAAAAGAAATAAATAAAAAGGAAAACAATCTCATTTACACTAGCTAAAAAATACCTAATAATTAATCTAACCAAAGGGGTAAAGTACTCTACTTTGAAAACTGTAAAACATTCATTAGGCAATTTCAAAAAAAATGAAGTAATACATGGAAGTATTAAAAATAATATAGAAAAACTGATTCAAAATAATGAAATAAATGCTCAATTGATTGCAATTTTCTAACATATAAAACCACATCAATATTGCTTCTACAGCACAATATTTGGGGGGTTTCATGAAAAAAATGTATCAGAAAAGCACTCTAGCAAATTTCTGATATTAACATTTTCTAACAAATGATGGGGGAAAATTCTAAGGAAAGCTTTTCATATGTACAATCAGAATTTGAATTTGTAAAATTAATTAGGAAGGTGAAATTTTCTTTGAAAACCTACTATTTCACAATAAATGTGAAGTAAAAAATTCAGTAACTCCATAAAATTGAACAAAGAAATAACAAAAGAGATTGTGTAAATGTTTAAGTGCAATGAGAGTTCAAGTCTCTAGAGTGGAACCTGCTTTCTGTTTGCCATTACTATTGTGCTCTGGAGGATTTAGCTACAAATGGAGTTTGCTTCTGTAAACGGTTCCTGCTGATCATTTTGGATGGTTTATTCATTTCATCCTCTGGAGAGGCATAAATACTTTAGTTGGCTACTTAGAATGCAACTAAATTTTAGTTCCTCTCAAGAGTCATTTTAAAGAAGGCATGGACAAAGTACTTTGAAAATTACAATGTAGTAAAAATCCCACATATGCAATTAAAAATATCCAAATTGTTTTTATTTTATTAATAATATATCCAGGAAGAGTACAACGCATCTCAATAGTTCTTTGTGGTAAGAGAAAATAAATTTGTTTAATTATAATCAGGTATTAAGGAAATTGTTATCAGATTTAGTTTTATTTTACATTCAGGCAAGACACCCTTAAAAAACAGATGTAATTTCTGATTAAAGTAAATGTACAAGTGTAAGTGAAATTTACTTCCGGGAGGCCCGTGCCCACTCTTAGCATTTTCCTTCCACCAACCCACCATCCATAAGATCAACTGAGACAATGTTCCTCCAAACTACAGTTTAGGGAATAAAGATATTTATTTGGGCTTGCTGATAGATCATATCATGGTGAGAGGTACTTACAAAGGTATAGACATCCATGGGCTTTTTTGCCTACATCTTGGCTGAGCCTTCGGGATCTGTGGCCAAAGGGCCCACTGGCCCAAGATGGTCAAGCCCTGATTTCCTCTGTGCTTTCCAGGTGTCTCTCCTTAGTCCCACCCCCTCATACAGTTAAGGCTGATTGATTGGGTAGGAGAAGTCATAATCTCCTTCTGCCCTGCCCTTTCTGTGGAGAGTTTTAGGGCTCAAATACTTTGAAGTGAACAGAAAAGAAGCTAGAGAAGGAATCTATCCATTTTTCTGCCATTTGGAGGACATGCTTATCCAAAAACAAGTCTTCTTGAATCTCTTTGGATTATGAAAAAGAAGGTAACTATTGAAATTTATCTGGTATTCAATAGTGTACCACACAACTGAACAAAAAAATGATTATTTTTAAGCCAAAGCATTTTCTTGGCAGTCTTAAAATAAACATCTTACTTAAGGACTCATTAGCAAAAATTTGAATCAATTTAATTTATTTCCATAGAACAATCCTGGCTATGGTTCTATGTGGAGTATCAACACTTTAAATTTTCTGCATGTCCAATTATGAAATTTGTTGTGAAACATCACCTCACTGAAGTTCAGGCTATATCTATACCTCATACAGCATATTTTTCCATTCATCTTAGAAAGGCAAGATATAAAATAGGAAACACGATGTAGTCAAATATTTTGGGGGAAATATAATTATTTTGAAGTCTATTCGTTTAATGAACAAATCATTATCCATATTTATGCACACCATTAAATTAATGTGTGATTTGATTTAGACTCAAAAGGAAAGCCAGCTAATGAAAAGAAGCCCAACTCTAACTATTCATGTTAGGACTGACTGTGAATTATTAAACCATATCGAGCCCAGGGCTCTAAAAATTATTGTTTTCCCAAAATATACATGGCAGTGTATCAACATTAGACAAACTGAAATAGAATTGTGCAAATTCGCGATGCCTCTGCTCCTAAAAATATATTCTGGGTAAGGAAATACTGGCAGCTGATCACTTCTGAATGAGGGAGAGTGGATCTTCTTTAAGGGAGTAGCACTATACAGGCTGAAGAGGCTTCAGTGGATGAACTCACATCGAGGGACATCTGGGGACACAAACTTGAGTTGATAAGTCTTAACATATATGATAGAATGCATAGAATCCTGTGGGGGAGATATGCAGAGTGGGAAAGGGGGAGAGGGTCTAAATATGATTAAGATGTATAAAGCACACAAACTCAATAAACAAGCATTAAAAATATATTCTATATATTCCATATATAATTTTTTGAAAGATGATCTCACACTGTAGCCCAGACTGGCCTGGCACTTCTAATAATCCTCAAGCCTCAGCCTCTCAAGTGCTGAGATTACAAGCGTGGACTACCATGCCCTGCTATAAATCTACAGGTATTTTTATGTTTGTCATATTAGAGATAAGGAAGTCCTAGAAGAACATTAAAAAGAAAAAAAAGGTTGACATGGTTGCCACTAGAGAAATTAGTCAAAGGCAGAAAGGCAAATAGCACATGTTATCTCATTTGTGGGTCTTAGAATTGGTTTCAGACAGAAAACCCCACCATGTATTATTTATATATGAAAGAGGAGAGATGATATATGCGAAAGGGAAAAGCTGGAGGGGAACTAAAGGTAAGGAATGGGAGGGGTGCAGATGTAGGCATATGATATGGTATGAAAGTAATTGTCTCTATGAAGCCCAACTCTGTGTAATGAATGCACACAAATTCTTTTTAAGTCAAACAAAAATAGGAAAATGTATGAAGTCTATAAGTTAGAATTAGGGGCTTTTCTTCTGAAGAATAACGTGATTAACATTAAGACAAATGAAAGTGATAGAAATACTGACAATGTGTTCCTATAAACACACTAATTTATTTTACCCATAGAGTGAGATAAGACAAAAATACCAATTACTGGCAACAGAAAATTCAAAAGTGACCAATTCACAATAAATTTTTAAATAAACCAAATTTGTTTATGAGATAAAACATTATTTTTATTGGAGCCTTGTCTAATTACCCAAATGCAACTGCACTTCTACTAGTAAAAGTATTTAAAATATATGCAGCCCAGAAAAAAAACTTATTCCTTGTGGATTTACAAAGACATAGCTAATCTAATTTTAAAATTATGTCTAAATAAGAAAAAATTCCATAAACTTTTCCCAAAGTATGTCTGCATATCTAATTTAAAAACAAATCATACTGACAACATTTTAGAGATGAAAAATCAAAATTTAGAATTAGCAAGCATGTTGTGTATTTCTTCCTGCTTCATGGGGTAATGTTTCATAAAGCAAATACAAATTACAATCAGTGAAAATGACATTTTTGTAATGAAATTTGCCATTCTTCTTTATTCTCCTTTTTGCTAAAATAGAACATAAAATGTTGAGTTTTCAGTACAGTTTGCCACTGAACATCAGTCTTTTTCTGATATTTCACATGACCTTTATTTAATAGTGCATAATTTGAATTAAAATCTCAGCAAGAGAGTTGTTTTTCAGGTGTAGGGACCGAACCTTGGGCCTTACACAGACTAGTCAGGTGTTCCTAACATTGAACTACAACACGAGCATTACTTTTACCTTGTATTTTGAAATAAAGTCTCACTAATTTGCCTAGATAAATAGCCCAGGCTGTCCTTAAACTTGCAATATGCCTGCCTCAGACTCCTGAGCAGAGATGATAGGACTGTGCCAACTGGCCTGATGCAAAGATTTGTTTAAGTAAAACCTGGTTATAATAAAACTTACTGAGGTTTGGATCTGCCAACTTGCGGTCACCGCCAATGGTGGCTGCTCCTCCACTCTGACGGGTGCTGCTCCTTCATTCTCACTGGTGTTGAGGCTGCTCCTTTGCTCACTCCGGGCTGAGGCCACTCTTCTGCCTGCCCTGGGCTGAGGCCACTCTTCTGCTTGCCCTGTGCTGCCTCCTGTCATCACTGCTTCTGCCCAGTCAGTGGAGCTGCATTCAGACACAGGAGACCAGGTTCAGCAACACAGGTCTGCTTTATTGCAGGAAGGCACAAGCTTAACAGGGATAGTGGTCCAATCACAGCACAGCAAGTGGGATACCTCATTAGCATAACAGACTTAGTGTCCTATTAGCATAACAGACTTAACGTCCTATCGCAAAATAGCGGGTAGGATGCCTCATTAGCATAATTTTTTTCAGATTACAGAGCCTGGATTCCTGGAAACCACATGACCCTGACTGTTGCAATATCTAAGTGTTGCAATTTGGATTTCCAAGGGTGGTGATTAGGGATTGGCAAGCTCTAGGCATCAATCTCATGATCTGCCAATGGTAGCAAATGTCACAAGGCCTGCTGTATGGCTGTCATTAAGACTTTCACCGTAGGTTCAAGCCTGTCTCCCACACCAACTTGTTTTTCCCATTATCTTGAGAAAGAAATATGCTGAAGATATTAAAAATTTTACAGGCCTCTGAAAATTTTATGTGTCTCTCTAATGATCTCATTTTGATATGAACCTAGTTATTTTGCTACTCAGAGTGATTTTGAAAAATAGGAGCAATTTTTCTCATTTTCTTGATATAAAAAGATGTGTCTTAATAATATGATAAAATTATTTCATCATTTACCTGGTAGAATATTTGATGAAGAATGCAGTTAAATTTTTCACCAGAAAATAATTCATCCTAGGTATTAAAATGTCTTTGGAAATCGAATCTAAATAAGATTGATTGCTACAAATATTTTCTTTGGTATTTCTTACTTAAAAACAAAATTAATTTTGATTCTAATTGTATATGAAGTCAATGAAATTTTGTCACAGTAAATCTCAGGAGGAACTTACCTTTGCTTCTATCAAGAGAATTTTAAATTATAAATAAGTATTTCATCAGTAGTCAGTTTTAGCACCAGCTATAAGCAAACAGTGAGTGGTTTTTGGCCATTAAAGGCCTATCACATACCTAAATTTGTTTAGTAAGGAAACATGTAATTCAATCACAAAACAATTACTTTGAAAAGAACTGTTCTAATTCAAAGAACGACTTACTAAAGATATTTCAAAGGATCACATCAAGCAATGTTTTCCAGCCAGTTAATATAGTGGGCACAGATATTTACACATCCCACTGACAATAGCAGTGATCACAACTTGCATTTATAATTGACAATTTGGAGACTGTCAGGAGACTGGTTCATCTCTGAACTGATAACAGAATAAATTCACATTGGTGTATGTCACTATAAAGACTACTGGAATTAACACTTTACCAATGGAGTTGTTAACTTAAAATTTTTAAACTGCTATACAGCTCAGGGGAATTTTCAAAATTTATTTATAATTGTAAACTAATCACTTTTAAACTTTGATTTAAGTGGAATCTTTTTCGATTTCTAAAGCAGTACTTCGTGTCATAGAGCAGGCTATTAAATGCTGGCTGAGGCAGAAGCACTGCCTGAATCAGAGAAATGAAATTTCTCTGTACTTATATTAAAGGCTAAAACAAGAAGAGAAATTTAACCAAGTATGTTATAAACACAGACAGAGATTTCCTATAGTTAATGAGTCCATTGTTTTGAAATATGTCCAAATATACAGTGTTTTGGAATAGCTTCTTTTAAGGTATGGTGAATTAAATGCTGAATGCATGTATTTTATAAATTTATGTAGGGTGAGTCTAGAAGCCATGTTTATTTTAATTCTAATTAGAAGTCCACATTAAGACTTTTTTTTTATCTTGCAAATGTGGTGATATTCCTTTGAAGGAAAGAAAATAATACAGGTAACACAATTAGATTGAAATGAGAGTGTATTCTGCTCTTGAAAAGGGATGGGTCCTCTTCTGCTCCAGATTTTTGTCATTGTGTCAATGTTTTACTTCCTTAAAGGCAATGTTCTATTAGGCCAGGCTATAGAATAAATATACAGGTGTGTAGAACCACAGTCTAGGGGCAGTATGCATGATCATTGAATTTAGGCAATTCCTTGTTTCATTTAATTGCTTTATTGACTAGGCTAAATTCTTTCACATTGTCATATTCTGATTTGGGCTGAATTATTTTTTGTTTGTCCATTTGTTTGCTTGCTTGCTTGTTGCTGAAACTGCGTCTTCCCTAGTTGGACTGGAACCTGCTATGTAGACCAGGCTAGCCTGGATCTCACAGAGATCCACCTGCCTCTGCTGGGATTAAAGGTGTACTCTACCATGACTTTCTGGATTAAAGTTTTACAATTCTGGCAGGTACTCTCTGACACCTGTCACAAGTGTCCCATCAACAAGAGAATACATTGTTTCATTGAGAACTCTGTTCTAAGGCAAGCAATATCAAGACATGGGGAGATAAAAGAACAAACAAACCTGAAAGTAACTCAAAACTTTATCGAGAGCTTGTGACTTGAGATCAGCTCAAAATGGCTGTTTATGGAGGAACTTAGATGTCAAAATCCAAAGAGTAGAGCTGGGGAGATGGTTCAATGTGTAAACCACTTGCTGCACAAGTACCTAAGCTCAAATCATCAGAACCCATACAAAAGCTGAACATACTAACCCATGACTGACTTCTACATGGCATGGTGGGAGAGATGTAAGGGGCAGACAGGAAAATCCTCAAAGGGCTGCAGGCCATGTGGCCTGACTGCAGTGGTGAACACCAAAAACAGACCTGACTCAAATAAGCTGGTAGGTGAAGAGTGTCACCAGAGTTTGTTCCCTGATTTCCACATATAAATTTGGCAGAGAGAGAGAGAGAAAGAGAGAGAGAGAGAGAGAGAGAGAGAGAGAGAGAGAGAGAGAGAGGCCATCAGATGATCAATGTAGTTTTGATCTAAGAATTTCCCATTGACCATGTTCATGGAAGTTATGTGGAAATAGAGGCTCCGGCATCCTAGGACCAATGCAGAGTCAGAAAGATGTAGCTGTACTTCAGCAGCTAGTAGTTGGTTATTTTGGTTTAGAGACAGGGGAAAAAGACACATTTACATGAAAATGTTTAGTGCTGCATTTTTTTCACAAAAGGCAGGTATGGGTAATGAAGAAAGGAAAGAGATTGGCTTTACAGGGACTATAAAATGTGAGCATGAGTATACAGGAATGCAGCATTTTCAAAATTAGAGATCAGGGTGGAGAGACATACAGGAAGGGACACAGAGAAAAAGGAAAGCCATGAAAGAATAAAATTTCAACATGTTTGTCTTTTTTCTGCTTGAACAGATAAGCTATATCATTTAAGATTTATTATTATTTTTAGTTCCATATATATTTTTGTGTTTGTGTGGAGCTATGTATGGACATTTGAGTGCCTGTGATCTGGGAAGCCAGAGGTTTCAGGTGCCCCAGGAGCTAGAGTTAGAGGTGGTTGTGAATCACTTGATGGGGTTGCTGGGAGCTGAGCTTACATCCTGAGGGAGAGCACTGCATGCTCTTAACTAACTGCTGAGCAATCTCTCCAGCTCAGATAAGATATACCCTTAATTTTCTTTATTTTTAATAATTGTAGATATCTCTTTTGTCTTTCTTCTGTTCTATTACCTCTTTTACAAAATGAGCAAATGAATCTAACATTAAGGTCCCAGAAGAGGAAGAGGTAAAGACTAAAATTCACTTACCTCGAAATAATAAAATCAGGAGTGGTCATTTGAATGAGTTCAGACTGGAACCACACATCCTTTCCTATTCTTTGGATGGGGCACAGTGTTGTACGTTTGTTTTTTTTTTTTGTTTAGAATGGGATTTTTGGCTAGTACAATGTTCATTTAAGCCTATGCTGCCTTGTTTTGGAAGATGCTCCACTTGTTAGTCAAGGCCCATGTCACAAAAGCTAGTTTTGGACAATGTGGAATTAACAAAGAAAGAAAGATGAAACCTCTAATCTGCATATTCAGTAATTTAGGGAATCAGTCTCTTCTGCCCCTGCCTTCCCTTTCAGGTCTCGATGACATATATCACCACCAATGTTCATCAGAATTTTTCTTCAATATTTAACTATAAAGCTCATACCAGTTTAATTGTGTTGCCACCTTTGTCTTGTTTCTTGCTGCCCTCCATTGTTTATTCATCCTTCAATAGTTCCTGGAATACCCAGTGATAACCATTGTTAGGATATAAGACAATATATAGGATTTTCTTCAGTTTTCACCTTCTTTTAATGAATGAAATTTTTCATCAAATTTTAGTCTACAAAATATTGCTTCATCATGACAGTCTCACTCAGCTGCTTGTATCACTGTACTTTGCTCACACTTTCTCCCCGTCTAACATTCTCCCCTTTAGTGTTCTCCCCCTCCCTTGTCACTCATTTCTCCCCAAATAATTTCCTTTTTTATTTGACAGATGACTGAAAGCTAGATGATGATGATGATAGATGATAGATAGATAGGTAGATAGACAGATAGATAGATAGATGATAGATAGATAGATGATAGATGATAGATAGATAGATAGATAGATAGATAGATAGATAGATAGATAGATAGACAGATGGAATGTCTAAAAGACAGTGTGGTATTTCACTTTTCCTCCTGTCCTTTACCCAGTCATTTTCCTCCGCTCCTCCATTTAGTACTCTTCCTCCCCCTTCACAGTCGTCCTTCTAATTTCATATCCATTTTCCTCTTAAATGTTAAACATATAATAAAGAGAGAAAGATTATTTTGCTGAAACATTCCAATAACTCACTCATCATAGGCTCTGTCTGAAAGCTCTATTCTTGTTAATGACCATCTGGTCGGGACTTTCCAAAGACAATTAAAAGCATTTTCTGTTCAGCCTCTGATATATGTATTTATGGGTAAGTGCTACTAAATAACACCTTAGGAGGACACCCTTTTGCAGTGCTGTGGCCTACTGTGCTATTATCTCTTCACTCAGAAATTGAATCTACTTTTTGTCATTCTTTTTATTAGGTGTTATAGTTGGTAACTTCACATACCCATGAACAGGAAAATTCAGTTTGGGGAATTTCACCCATCTGACTGCCCTGTGGGCATGTATGTAAGGCTTTTTCTTGATTGCTGACTGATATGGGAGGACCCAGCCTCTGTGGATGATGCTCACCCTTGGGTCCTGGAATGTATCAAAAACCACACTGAGCATAGGACAGAGGAGCAAGCCAGTAAGAATCTTTCCTCCTTGGTCTCTGTTTAGCTCTCACTTTTCGGTTCCTGCCTTGAGTTCCCGCCCTGCCACTTGGAAGAGTAAGATGAAACACACCTTTTCCTCCCCAGGTGGTTCTGGTCAGTGTTTTATCACAATAGAGAAACAAATTATAACATTAGCGTATCTTAATTATACACAATAATGGGTTTCATTACGACTTTTTCATACGTGTATAATGTTTTTGAATCATATTTAACTCCCATGAAAATTTATTGTCCCCTCCCACTGGTGATGATTCCCTTCCTCTTCCCAATTTGCCCCCTTCTATTGCAGTCTTGTTTCTAATGTCATGCCTTTTGTCTTTTCTTGTCTTTCTCTGGTGACCCATTGAGTTTAATTAGGGTTGTTTATAGAAGTCTTGCTGAAGGGTTATTGACAGGAGTATGAGCACCTTACCAACAAGAAAATGTCTCTACCTTCCCAAACAGGCATTAACTGCATTTATACCATCAGGAAGGGATGAAGCCTCCCAATTGCTTTCTATTAGAGCTTGTTTACATTCACTCTAAAATCTGAGTTCTTTGAACAAATTCTTACATGTGTACAAAAAAAAACTTTTCTAAATATGGACTTGAAGAAAATGTAAATTATGAGTTCATTATGACAACCTTAATGGAGCTATTTTCAAGATCAAGCAAAGTTCACTGAATGATTTATAAATGCTGAAGTGAACTAATTTATTTCCACCCAAATAAATGCCTCACCTTGACCCTGTAACTAATTAATGTGTAATTACTGAGTAAGAAAAGTTAGTAAATCTTGTGAAATACAAATTTTGTCCCATATGCTTCATGCTTCTGTGAGACATAGGACATAGTTTAGCCTTGTACACTCACATTTAAAATAATGAAACATAAAGTCAGACCTGATAATGATTATTTTTTATGTTTGTTATTTTTTGTGTATGAGTGTATTGCCTGCATGTATGCAATTGCACCTGTATTGTGAAATGCCCATGGAGGTCAGAAGGCATTGGGACTGGACTTATGGATCGTTTTTCATGGTCATGTGAGTTCTGGGAACTGAACTTGGGTCCTCTGCAAGAACAGTCAGTGTTCTTAACCACTGAGCCATCTCTCCAGCCCCATGGTAGTTATTTTTATTATATTAATTTATATTTTGTGTGTATGGCCGTGTGTGTGGGTTGGTATGCAGCAAACAGCAGGAGTGTAGAGGTCAGAGAAGAACTTACAGATGTTGCTTTTCTCTCTCTCCAGACCTCCTGGGTTCCAGTGATCAAATTCAGGTCATTGGCAGCAGGTGCCTTTACCCATTAGCCATCTCTCTGACTATTGTTGATGGCATTTAAAATGTCATATTGTAGACCGAGGATTAATTTTCTTTTATTTTAAGACAAGGAATATACATTAACCACAGTTGAACTATGTTATAATAATAAAGATTAATTTCTCCACAAAATTTATGAGCGTTCTAAGTGCATATCAACACACAGAAAAGCAAATTTTTGTGGCATTACATATGTTTAAAAAAAAGGACATTCATGAAATTGAAATGATGCTTTGGCTATGTAATAAAACACATGTCATTGGATCCAAGTAAAGCATGATTTGGACTCAGGGAATCTATTGGAATTTTCTGGAAAGAAAGAACACGGGGGAGCTATAATATATGTGTGAAGCCATACTATATGATTAGATAAAAATAATCAGACAGGGCCCAACTATTGCTTGTTTCTCTATTCCTCCACACTCCTACCATTTGCAGGGAGTCCTGATATGAACAAAACATTTGCCAAAACCATGAAAGGAGCCATAGGGAAAGAGGAGCATCCCGGTAGACACAGGCATTTGGGTAGACATTGCCACTTCTTTGAGTCCTCTGATTCTTGACCCTCTAGGAATTCTATGCATAGGACTCTTTTCACATGGCATCAAGGAGGAAGCAAAGTCTTAACAAGAAGCATGACAGGTGTTATCCATCAAGGCTCTACTTCCAAAAGATTTCACAACTTTCCCAAATAATATCATCAGCTTGGGACCATGTGGTCAGACACATGAGTCTGTAGGGGCTTATTTCAAATTCAAATCATAACGTACAGTGAAACTAAAATTGCAAACTTAACTAAATGTCATCATTTGTAATCACTTATGTAATAATGTATAGTAGAGAACCTAACAGATACTTAAAATGATGAAACTTGTGAAATATTTATTCAGCAATAGTCATTTTAACAGTTTTCAAAGAATGAAAAATATAACAGTTGGCACTGTCAGAAGCTCAGATAAATCAGAGAACATTACTAAATTATCAGGTATCATAGTACATGATTGAAACAGTATCAAATGTATGGGTTTAATGTGGGTGTGATCCCAGTACCTAAGAGGCCGAGGCCAAAGAATCATGAGTTTGGAGTCAGGCAGGACTACATGAAATGAAATACTTTCTTAAACAGTAAACAAATAAAAAAGTGAGTTTAGGGAAAAGGTTATATTCACTAGGACCAGGTATGGTGGCACATGCCTAGAGTCTCAGAATTTGGATCACAAGTTTGAGATGAGCAATGGCTCTGTAGTCAATTCAAGGTCAGTCTAAGTTACATGATCTCAAACAAGAGCTGGGGCTACAACTGATTGGTGGATGTCTTGCCTAGCTTCACCATGTCCCTGGGCTAAATCCCAGCATTGGAATAAAAAAGAAATGCAAGTAGCCTTTTCTTATTTGCTGCAACAACACGGGCATGAGAGGAACCAATAAGGTGCCACCTTCCCTTCCTCCACCTCACCCATGAACCAGCACACTAGGAGTGGCTATGATAAATGAAAAGTGGCTTTTTGATCATAATCTTGTAGGACCCTGAGACCCTCCTCAGAGCCCCCACTAATTGCCTTCATAGCTTACTGCTTTAAACATGCCCTGACCCTCCCCCCCCCCGCTGCTCCCTCCTCTTCCCCTCTAAGAAACTATAGATTAAGCAAGCCCGAACACAAAACTGCCCTATAAGGAGACTCCTGACCCCACAGGTGACAGTCAGCACATTCCACAACCCTGAGAACGGCATCCACCAATGGAAAACCTCCAGATCTGTACTCTATATGTCCAATCAGTTCAAAATTATGTTGGCGCATGTGGGCTCCTTAAACCAACCAAAAATGTAACTTCAGAATCCCCCTCCTCCCTTTGTCTAAAACTTATAAAATACTACACTCCCCCTTACTCCAGGCTCTCAGCACAGATCCGCTGCATTGGTGAGGTCTGAGAGCCTGAGCTTAAGCCAGAATAAACCATCAACCCTTGCTTTTGCATTTTGGTGTGTTGGGTCCTCGGTGGTCTTTTTGGGGTCCAGTGGACGAAGTATAACAATCTGAGGTATGCCAAAGCAAAAGATTCCAACAGTTTTCTGGGGAGGAAAAAAAATAATGGATTCTGTATGAAAGCATAGGCAAATATATTCAATCTTTCCCCCTGCTGAAGACATACAAAGCCAGACATTAGTTATAAAATGCTGAAAATGCATTCTACTACTGACAGTAAAGAGCTCAGATCCCATTTGTGCAGTTACTTAACATCTTAAAGTGAGAATGAGATAGAGAAGAGTTTGGAGGCTCTGTAGTTAGAGAAGTGGAAAAAATACAGTGGGGTGGTCGGTATAATTGTGATTAGGCTAGCCGTGTCTGCTAGCTAGTAGTTCACAAAGCTACAATTCTATCTTCCCACAGAGACTGGAAGACAGAAGTATTATCCTTCTTGATGATTACATTTCAAAGGAAAGGCTCTCAAGTATTTGAGAGAGATGCTTCTGGGTTGCAAGAGACATTTCTTCACAGTTGTAAGAACTTTAGAAAATGTACTAAGAAATAGAAATCTGGTGGCTGTCATCATGTGTTGACTAGAACAAATAGTCCATTTTCTATCCAGCACTGAACTTTCTCAGGCAGAAATTTTAATGGTTATCTGGGGTTATAGTGAGGACACAGTCTTACATTGTTAGAAATGATGTGAAAGTTTGGTTAAGTCTCACAGTGCAAGAGTTTGCAGAGAGCTCACAAGCACTTCACTCTTGCAGCTCTTATGCCACAAGCCTACATAACGCATGGAGAAGCCTAACAAGGCAGTCAAGGAAATAAAGGTTGTAAATAATTGAAGTTAGAAATGAACGTAGAAAATTAAGGAATGCAAATGTAGGTAGAGTATGCCTGGCTAGTGAAGACCAAATCTTTGACTGCAAGCACGTACAGAGACAATAATGCTTGCCTGTGCCCCAAATTTGAAGTGGAGGACAGCTTTCACTTTGAATCTACCAACTGAACATTTTTATTTGGTTGTGGGTCAGGTCTAATAAATGAAGAGTATGATTCTATATATGCAGGCTTGAAGTTATGAAACGCAAAATTGTGTAATTTATAAATATTAACTTGCAGTGAAAGACATGCACGAAAATACATATATTTGTATATTTGTAACAGAAGGGCACATATACTCAGTTCATAACATCTGTTGCTTCCTCAGAAGGAATAGGAGCAATAGGACCGTGTGAGCAAGAGTTATTTCTAGATCCGACATTCTGTTTAATCTGAAACAAAAATGACAACAGAAACATTGTTAACACTAGGTGGTGGTCAATGTTGGATTATTTTAGTTTTTACTGTATATTTAACTACATTAAAGAGATTTCTAAGGGCAGTTGACTATGTCTGCATGCACATATGTAAGATGGGTCATAAATTACTGGGGTAAGATGGCTTTTCCAAAAATGAGGAAGATTCTCCATATGGAAAATATATTTATAATAGAAGGATTTGGGAGGGAGAACTTGCCTCACAATTTGTTGGCAGAAATACAGCAAGAACAACTTCCTTTTAAATTAGATCTTGATTGTTTGTTTTCATACCATCCAGACTTTAGTTTGTAGATTTACTATTATAACATCAATAAAGAGTGAGAAATATTTTTAAATGTATTTAAAAATCCACTATACTCAGATACATAATATGTATTTTGAGATACATTCCAATTTAAGCTTTCCCAAAATATCACTAGCAAGTATATTAATAAAGGAAAACTATACTTAGTGCTCCCTGTAATAAAAGACAACACAATCTTTAAAATATAAGTATTGTCGGGTGTAGGGAGGGCAGTATCAGAAATTTATGAAGTTTTGAATTTCTTCAGTAAAAGAGCTTGATTGAACTTGGTAAGTATTACACTAACAGTTATGAATTAGTACACATAACAGTCTGAGAATTTTTGAGCTGAGATTAAAATAAGGTAATATTTGGTATTAACCTTGTTAAAAATGATGTTTCTGAAGATACCAGGGAGTTCTTCAACTAAAAAATGAAATTGTTTGTAGCTATTGTCTACTGAGTCAAGAAGTAGAATAACAAAGTAATGTTAGTGGTATTAGCCCAATCGTGTTCCTTTGCTTATGTGGCAGTAATCAGAATGTAGTTTGGTTCTTAATTTTAGAATATAGCAAAATCTCAAGCTCCCCCTCCCCACACACATTCTGATTAGAATGACTTCTAGGCTCAACAAATAAAAATGATTGTGACTGAGCATGACAACCTGAGCTCAATTCCTATAACTCACAAGGTAGAAGGAAAAAATGAGCTCCCACACGTTGTCCTCTGACCTCCATATGTGTGTGCTGAGCCTGGATGTTGTGCACACACACACACACACACACACACACACACACACACACTAAATACATACATAAATAAATCTACAATTAAATATTTATAAACAAGTGATAGGATCTAGATTATCATCCTTTTGTACTTTACACCATTTTAGTATTGACAGACTGTTTTCAAATTTTTCATTAACAGAAAATATGTATTTGTTTTTATAAACATTATGCAATCAGAATATTTTATGTATTTTTCTATTTCCCATTTTTCTCATACTCTTATGCTATAAAGAACAGTTTCAAGTATTTTCTCTGTACCTAAGAAGTTTGAATAACATTTTGAAATCTTACAAGGATCAATGTATGTATTTGTGGTAATAAATATCCTTTGCAAAGTACTGTAAATTGGCAACTTTCACAGATTTTGGTGAAAACATAGGCAGATAATTGTTTTCGGAAAGTTTATTTATAAATGAAGATTTGATGACACAAAAAATACTGAAATAATAGTCATGTATTAAAGAGTTAACAAGAGAATGCTTGCTGAAACCTATCTTTTTATTAATAAAATTAATGAGATTTCAATTTAATGCAGCTTTTTTGACATGGAGAATAGTCACTTAAACTCTCCAAGGCTCTGTTTCATTATGGTTAAATGGAAATGGTACTAGTCTTAATTTTAATGCATTTGGTTTGACTGAACCGGCTGTATTTAGCAACCCAATCCATTTTAAAATTGTGTATATGACATTTGGATGCAAATAAATATCAAAGTTTTTTTAAAAAACGAAGGAAGAAACTGTTAGATTGCTTCTGATAGATTTATTTGTTTAAATAAAAGGATTGTTGTTTTACCTTATGAAAGAAGGAAACAGTTTCAAGAAATCCATAACTTTACTGTTGGATTCCTTCTGACAGATTTATTTGTTTAAATAAAAGGATTGTTGTTTTACCTTATGAAAGAAGGAAACAGTTTCAAGAGATACTTAGGCAAATATTTGTAATTATGAACAGGGAAGAGTTTATGTTTTGTATGTATATAACAGAGACACAGGCTGATAGGCACAGAGAGACAGACAAATTATTACATTTTCAATTAACTTTTAAAAATTGCAGCTTTTCTTTTAATTTGACAAATACTACAGATTCCCTGTTCCTCTTATCTAGTTTTTCCCAAAGAAAATATCCTGTATAAATGTAATATCACAAAAATAAAATTGGCATTGGTGAAATCCATGTGTATTATTTAAATTTTATGGGTTCTACTGTCATTCATTTCTAAACATGTTATACTTCTATGTATATTACTTCTTATTTGGCTATAGCATATTATATTATTATGCATTGCTGAATTTGACATGTTAATAAATTCAACATTTCATAAAAGCATCCCAAATTGCAAATCAACTTCCTGTCACTGTGACAAAATCCATAACAAAATCCACTTTATTAAAAGGGAGAAAAGTTTACTTTGCATTACAGTTTCAGGCATTTCAGTCTGTGGTCACTTGCCCTCTTGTGCTCAGTTTGCTGTCACACAGTGTGTCATGGCAAAGCAGCATTATGATGGACCCTCCAATTCATAGCTTCAGGGAAGAAAAGTGAGAGACTGCAAAAACCTGGGGCTCCAATTCCATCCCTTATGTCATGTCCCTGATTGCCTATCTTCTTTCCCTGGACCTCACCTCTTAAAAGTTCTACCACAAAACCTGCATATCAAACCTTTAGCACAAGGACCTGCAGTCAGTTCTCTGAATCTGAAATACAGCTCTTCAAATTAATGAATATGGCACAACTGCTCTTTGGGTTAGGTATTTCTAAGCCTCTGGTTATGTTTATAAGATGTAATGAATGTACAACATGTTTTTTTTAAAAGACATTATTTAACTTGTATTGTTTCTGTTAGAAAAACAATATATATGTTAACTATATGTATATATATATATATATATATATGCGTGTGTGTGCATATTTTACATGAGTCTTTGCAAGAAACCTCTGGCGAGTATATACATGCTGAGTGAACCTTATTTCACAGAATTGTACATGTTGGTTATATAATAAAGCTCCATCAATATAGATTTAAGATTCATAAGTGAACTTCACTGAGTATTTTAGTTATAAAATATAGAGCACTGAAAAAGAATATCAAATGAATTTGTTGATCTATCCCATGGTTCAGGAGAAATACTGGTGTGTAATTATATTTTCTTTCTTTTTAGTTTTTTTTTTCCCCTTCTGTCTTTCGCTGTCATTATCTAGTTTGGTAACAGTAATCTTTACAAGAAGGCAGTAGAGGTGCTGGAGAGATGGCTCAGCAGTTAAGAGTCTCATACGGAGGACCGTGGTTCAGTTCCCAGCACCCACATGACTGCTAACAATTGGCCATAACTCCAGTTCCTTGGGTTCTCATGTCCTTTTCTGGCCTCTACAGACACTAAATGTATGTGATAACATTTACACTCATACACATAAAACAAAAATAAAATAATTAAAAAAATATTTTTTCTGAAAAAAGGAAGAGTAGATAATTTTTGTTCTTTGTTTCTCTGAAGAGACTAAAATTGGATGTTATCTTTGTTAAAGGCATGGCAGAATTCTCCAGTGAAATCAGTTGGGTATAAATTTATTTGGGAGAATGGATAAGAATTTAAACTGTGAATTCTATTTCCTTATACTCATAATAACCTTCAGATAGTCTGTTTTTATCCTGATTCCAGTATGAGAGTCTATGCTTTGTGAGGAATTGGTCCAGGTTTATTAACTTATATAATTTCTGAACGGAAAAATCACTCATAGGATGCTCTTATTTTCTTTAATGACACCAAGAGTTTTACAAATATCTAATATTTCATTTTGGAAACTAGTGATTTATGTCTTTTTCCTTTTTTCTTTATTGTTAGTAGTTTATCAGCTATATAGATATTTTGTTTCCAAAAAACATACTTTAGTTTCACTAATTTTCTCCATGGTTTTCTGATCCAATTTCACTATTTTCTCTCCTTATTCTTTAATACTTCCTTTCTTCAGCTCTATGCAGGTTTATTTTGCTCATTTTTCTCCTTTGTTTTATGATAGGGATTTTTGTTTATTTCTAATATAGTTGGTGCTATAAATCTTATAAGGTTTATGTTGTTAGTAGAGTCATATAAATTTGTACTTTTTCATGTTCATTTATGTGTGCATAATATTTTCTTCTAAATATTTTTAAAACTTTGTTTCACAAAGTACTTAGCAAGCATGTTATTTACTTTGTACATACTTTGTGATTTTTCTCTCTTTTAAGTGTTACAAGACTGTCAGCCTCTTTGACAAGATTTACAAATGTATTTTCTTTTCTAACAACATTTTTTGCTAATTCTTACATGTATATGAAACATCTTCATCACATCTACCCCTCTATTCCCCACCTCCAACTCCCCTTGCCCCCTTACACATCTCCCTCCAAATTTCATGACTTTTTTCTCATCTTTCTACTATTGGTTTTCAATTTGATTTCACTACACTGTGATAAAATATTCTGTGTGAAATCTGTACTCTTGAATTTGTTTTTATTGTTGTTGTGATTAATGATATGATCAGATTTGTTGATTGTCCATTAGTGACTTGGAACCAATGTTCATTTTGCTCTTTCTTGTTGGGTGGGCTGTTTCAAATATATGACTGGTATTTCATATAGATTCTCCTGATTAGCAATTTTGTTGCGCAGTTCTACAATATCCCTCCAATTTTGTCAATTGCTAACAATAAATAGTTTCACTTGATTTAGATATTACTGTTGACATGTCTTAATTTCAACACTTACTTCAATGTTTCATTTCCTTCTGTCCTCCATAAGTTCAGGTGAAAACAGATACCTTTTTCATTTGAATTTATTATGTTCCATAGGCAACATTTCTCTCTGCTTGATTATAAGCAGTTTTTTCTTTGTCTCTGGTTTT
Organism: Nannospalax galili; assembly: GCF_000622305.1. Taxonomy (NCBI): domain Eukaryota; kingdom Metazoa; phylum Chordata; class Mammalia; order Rodentia; family Spalacidae; genus Nannospalax; species Nannospalax galili. Next base: position 333,791 of record NW_008355363.1, on the reverse strand, counting down.
TACATATTTAAGTAGAATATGTTTGAGCTGGATTTCTTTTCTGTGTGCTGTTTCATTTCAGTGTTTTCTTAGTTTACTAAAATATTTAGGTTTATATTTTCAACAAAATTTGATCATTTTCAGTATAAATTCCTAAAACATTTCTTCAGCTCCACACATTGCTCTGCTCTAAAAGTTCCAAAACTATGAACATTACATAGTTTATCATTATCCCAGAGGTTTAATTTAAAGTTCTTTTCAGAGACACCTCCTGCTAGTCAATGCATTCTGTAATGACTAGAGCAACTCCATTTTGCACAAAGTAGCCACCTTAGTCTTTAAAAATCAGAGAAGCAGCCAGCTCAAGGTCTGAACTTAGTTCCAGTAAGTCATTCCCCACCCAAAAGTTTGTTTTCCTTTTAGAAATAGCTGACAGAAAGGAATATCTCCACCCAGATATTGCAGCTATGTTTCTTGCCCATCCAAGGGAAAATAATCTAAACAATATTCTGTCTCTCTTGGTAACATGCTGAAATAATAATCAGAAAGCTCCTTACTGTCAAGGTGTCTAGACATCTGTTAAGAAAATGACTAACAATTGCTTTTTGGGGCTTCTGTAAACTTGTTTATTGCTTCATTTAAGGGTCATTGTGACCCCACTGTCCTTGCAACTGCCAGTAGCACAGGAATGAATGTGATTTCTGCCTTTGAAAGATGCGCCTCACCCAGCTGTGCTGCAATCTTCCTTATCTGGCCTCTGAAGACTGTCAGCCACCTGCTGCTTTAATAAAGTTTTGGCTAATAAAAATCTGAACTGGGTCTGGTTGTCTTTTTTCAGTGATCTCCAACTCCATAACATTCTAGACATGCAAGGGAAGCTGTTCCATGAAATCTCCACAGTATGGTAGATCTGCATAATGAAAAAAAACGGTTGACATGTCAATGTGAATGGAATTTACTGTGTCCCACCACTAGACGTAGAGCTATAGGCAATCAATTGTTGCTGAGGAAAAGAGATTCAGTTTTCATGGATGCTGAGGGAAGGAGAATCAGTTTCCTCCAGAAACTAGCTGAGAGGTTATCAAACAAATCTCAAGGGCAGCCATAAATATATGTACATGGGAAGATCACTAAATAGACTCAGTGGATATTTATATATATGGATATATATGGATAATTATATTTATGAATGTATATATTATGTACATATAACAATAATAATCAAAGAATAGGACAAGAAATTATAAGGGAGTTGTGGGGGAACATAAGAAGAGTTGGAGGCAGACTGGGAGGTGTGGGAAAATATGTAAATACAATACTCATGTATAAAATTCTCAAAAATAAAATATGCATATATAAATAAAAAATACTAATAAAATTTTCATTAGATAATTTGAAAATTTGGTCTCCTTGCTATCATCTTAGTTATTATATTTTCTAATTATAATTTCTCTGATATTATAATATCTGTTCTGTTATTTTATTTTACTTGTATGAGTGTATTGCCTGCATGTATCTTCATCCATGTCATGCAATGCCCACAGAGGTCAGAAGAGGGTGTTGGATCCCCAGGAACTGGAGTTAGGAATAGTTGTTATTGATGTGTAATTTTTATTATATCCTAAAGACATTTTTATAATGTCTAGATATCTTATTTAAAAGTTTGCTTTTAGCAGTCATTTTGTTTAACTTTAGATATGTCTCCATTTTTGCACATTAATTTCAACGAGAATTTGATTTTCAGTGTTTTTTAAATGCTCTTTTGTTCTCTTTTTCTGGTGTCATTCAGCCACAACACTGAAAATCTGCACTCTGAGATTTCTGGGCAGTTTGGGAACAGATCAAAGCAGCTTGTTGCTCATGGTAAAAAAGAATGCTTTTCTGACCTGAGCCATTTGTTGCTAGTAGGCTTCGAGTTCCTACTGCCACCAGGGTTACCCGATAGTGGTGTTTGTTTTTCCATTATATTCAGGAAAGAAACTTTGTTTTAAATCACCCTTTGATTCTATGTTAGATACTGGGTTATGTTCAGCCATGACTGTTGTCTTCTTTTGCATGAGGTATCTTGAATAACTTCACACCCTGGACTTATTCCTTCAGTACAGAACTGCCTAACAACTTTACCTTTTCCCTTCAGTTTTTCAGTCTTCCTGTCACTGGCCAATGAATTATTTTTGAGAATTATAGCTGCATTCAGAAGAGAGAAGCAAAGAGGCATGAATCTATATTTCTGGACCTCAAATACTAAATTTTCATAGAAAGGGATTCTGGAAAATTTACGTTTATTAATATTTCTTACATCCACATCCTGAAGTGAAAAGGCATGTAAACAATTTCATGTCCAGAGAAAATGTTGAACAAACATCTGCTCATAAATAATGAGAACTTGAATCAGGAAAGAAAACCAAAAGGGTAATGCAGGATGCCAAAATCACAAGATAAACTGAGTACCATCTCGATCCCACAGAAAAATAACTGACACTGTTTATGAGATGTGAATAACAGACATTTAAGAACAAATGGGCCCTGAAAATCTTAAAATTTTTGAAAGGTATCATGGAGAATTAAGTGTGACTTAATGTAAAATGCCTTGTAATTCAGATAATGCAAAGAATATGAAATATTTGGCTATATTTTAGTAGAGTTAGAATCCGCATCAATTCATTTCCTAATTTAATTTGATTACCACTTCTTTACCCTAATATATGAATGAAAGATCACATATAATTGTGAGAAAGGTTTGTTTCTAAGCTAATGAAGATAATCAGAACTACTAGAATCAACTTATCCAAGCACTACCTGTGTGAGTTGATGGGTCCTGTCTCCATGTATGAAAATGTCTTTAAAAAGAGAATATGCTCACTACTATATGTTGTTTTTTGTTTGAGAAAAATAAAATTATTACACTCACATGAAAATGGTTGGGGCTAAAGATTATGTTCAATGAAATAAGCAAGATTCAGAAAGAAACACATTTTTATTCATATGCAGAATGCAAATTTAAATACATATGTAATTTTAAAATGGGATTATGAGACTAGAGGAAGAGTCTAAAAGGAAGCAGGAGAGCAAGAGAGGGTATATAAAAATGGGGTAACTATTTATGGGGAGTAAATGGATCAACAGTTCAAGGGATGATGAGTAAGATAAGAACAAATTATTAAGATATAAGTAAGGGAATTGCCTACTGGCATCCATTTTGTATGCTAAGCAAAAATTAAAAAAAATAAGTTCAAAACTGAAAAAAAGATCATGAAATTTATGGATTCTATTGATCATAATATATAATATTAATCATAATATATTAATCATAATATATTGATTCTATTAATCATAATATATTAATCATCATATATTAATCATATATATTCTATTAATCATAAAGTCATCAACTTTCCCAGATGACAGGACTCTGATTCTATATATCTGTTTATATATCTATTCATTTTTTTTTAAATTGCACCACTGAATAAGCATTGTGTAAATGGATCATGAAAATCTCCACCTAAATACTTGAAAATACTAATTGGCATATGTATCCAGAGATATTATAGTACTTTTTATAACAGTGTTTTGAGTTTTCTGCTTTCATGAAAATAAGGAATACAACTGTTTGGATTCTAAACAAGCTTCAAAGGAGAAATGACAAGCTACATAAACTGATGACCCTACTCGGGCTATGTAAGGTGTGAAAATGAAGGACTGCCTGTGGGAGAATCTGTGGACTGTATTTTTGACATCTATTTTTAAACAGAAAAACAGAAACTGATAGGGCCCTGAGAAGGATGGCAAAAAAATCTCATGTGCTTTTTATTCCTTTTATTGCATACAAGAATAATGGCATTGTCTACATAAACAATTTATTAAAAACATCTGATTCTGGAACCTTTATGTAAACATCCAATATTCCTAAACAGAATTTATTCAAAAGGCTGTAGCTATAGATATCACAAAGAACTAATTATCAATGTTAGATTGAAAATCAGATGGACTTAGTTCATCAGCTGTGACCTAAGAGAAGTCCAGTTCAGAGGATGTGGTGTAGTCATTAGATTTTTTCTCCTAGTACATGAGCTGACCTAATAGAAATGGCATACAATTGAGATGGTGCTCATATATTTGACAGTATGAGCATATGTGCTCGAAATTCCAAGATCAATGTTCCATGGACCCTTAACAAAATGTATTTGTGTGGTATTGATATAATATTTAATCTACTTGGACTGACATCCACAGTTTTAGTGTGAAGACAATAGAACTGAAAAGGATGCTTACTTCAGCATCACATATACTATAATTAGAATGATACAGAAAATTTAGTATGGACCCTACACAAGGATGACATGCAAATATGTGAGGCATTCCATTAATGAAAAACTGATCTAAACCTAGAATAACTAACCACCACATAATTCTATAACAGCCTATGTATACTGGTGGGGGCTTGGCCTAGAAAATATTAGAACACAGTCTCATGCATTTTGTACTTAGTATGTAGAGAACCTACACTATGTACAAGAGTTGATAGATCTAGCTATCTAAAATCTATCTTTATGTTGTGGAAAATCTTGTAACTGATTTTGCCTTTTGCCTTACATACCTATCATGCTGGAATGCAGTCCTTCCTGTTTCTTATCAGAGAAAACTACATAAGTCACATGGTTTCCAGGAATCCGAAACTTAGAGAAACTGAAACTTATCATGCTAATAGGGCATCTGGCCCACTAGATTGTAATAGGATACTAGTCTGCCATGCTAATAAGGGAGCCCATATGCTGTGTTGTGATTGGACTATTACCCTCATATAAGGCCGTACTTTCCTGCAATAAAGCAGATCTGTATCACTGAACCTGGTCTCCTGCTTCTGAATGTGGTGACGCTGGTGCAGACTCCTCACCAGCCCTGGGGTCTGGACCGGATGACTGATCAGAGAAACTGAGAGAGCAGGAGAGCGACCATAGCCAGAGGAGAGCAGCCACAGCCGGCGACCACATCTTTACATACATACTTACTCAAAAGTAAATATTTTTTAATTTTTTTATTTAATAGCCACATGATTAGAAGAAGCATTTCATTATAGCTTTAACATATTCAGTAACACACTCCAGAGCAAGGATACATCGCTTTCCAAAAGTGGCTGTAAATTTTTAGGTTCACAGTTGAAGTAATACAGGTATACAATATTGAACTCAGTATAAACCCTATAAGACATAAAATTGAATAAGTCTTTAACCTTTAAAGAAGATCTCCATTTCATTTTAAAATATTCTGTTTCCTACATTTTTAATGCTACTAACACTTAGATGTTTGCACATGTGTCTTTAATCTCTATGTATCTGATTATTACTAGTCATATTCAGTTACACTCGGATCCTTGGCACCTGAGTATGGGTATAAAGTCATCAAGTTGATTTCAATGGTAGTGTTTATCACCTCTACTAATTAACATGAAGTAAATTTTTAGGCTTTCTCCTCAAATGTAAGTCTTTTTTTAATTTGTTGATTTTTTTGTGTGCATATCATACAGGACATCCCACACAATCTTATTCATCTTTACACCTTCATCCCAAATGGCACCCTCCCATAGCATCCCCTTGCCCCCACTGGAGGCCATATACTCTGTCATCCCTGTTGCTGCCCACTGTGTTGTCGGTGCCCCCAGCCATTCTCCAGTGCTTGTGCATCTGCTAAATCTAGTCAGTCTATCTAGATATCCTTGTTTTAGGAAGATCAGCTGTTCCTCATCTAGCAGCAATCAGTTGTCAATATCAAAAGTAAATATTTTATCAATGCAAATCAGAATGCTGTTTTTTTTTTAAATCTTCCTCACTACACTTACAATTTAAAAAGTAAACAGTCTTTATATTTGTGGTATGTAAATATTAATGATGTCATCTCTCCAGTTTATAAGCATATATCAAAGTCTCCATTGTGAATTGCATTTATTGTTTAATTTATGACACAACGTAAATTGGGGACCCCTCATAGGGTTCTTAGTCTTATTAACAAAATTATTTAAGAATTGACTCAAACTTATGCTTTTAATTATAGTTTAAAAGAAAATCCCTCATGTCATGCAAGGTGCAAATGTCAACAGTTGCCCAGAGAAAGAAAACTGATAAGGAAAATGCCTTGTCATTTAAACGCCAGCATGGAGGTCTGACAGATGACAGACAAACAGCCATGTGGAAGAGAGGAGAGCTTTAGAGAAAGAGCAAGGAACCCAAAATGTTGAAGACTCACAAAGTGTTATGGAAGGCATGCTTAGAAAAGAGAGAGAAGAAAAAGGGAGGCTGTACTTCTTTGTAGAATTAAAAAATGCGGGCATAGTTATGAAACTGCATGGATGTGACCCAACAGACTACTGTGTATAGGGTGGGGGAATTTGGGGTAGGAAAAGTACATTATCTCATTAAATAATCATTTTGATAGTCTCTGTAGCTTGGCTTATGGTGAACTCTCCTTCCTAGCAGTAGACCCTTGAACAGGTGATGGACATGACCCAACTCTATTGTTAGGTCTCATTTTCTAGTTCAGAATACTGTTTATAATTTATATAAATCAATTTAATAACTACAATTAATCACTTTTGCTGTTGTATATGATATTAAAAATTCATAACTTTAAGTATAAGTTGCTTAATTTGGGTAGATAGCATATGATGTAAATTCAGGTTAAAAAAAAAAAAACCTCATCATTAATTACCTACTTGCATGACTGGTATTCATAGATAAGCTTAGGGTGTTTAACACAGTAAATGGATAACTAACAATTACCTGATTATTTTTCCAATACTGAAAAATGTTATTTTTCAGGATACTATCAGTTATATCTGAAAGAACTTGCTCTAATTGCATTTTCTTTGCTGTGATCCCAAGGAAAACAATGTAGGGGACAAAAGAGTTTATTTTAGCTCAAAATTCCAGGTTATACTCCATTATGATGGGGAAAGCAAGGTTACAGGAACTCAAAGCAGCTGGTCATACCTCATCCATGAGAAACATGGCGTCCTTAGTACTCAGCTTTCTCTACCACTGTGTAGTCCAGTGCCCCAAACCAGGGAATGGTGCTGTAATAGAAAGAACTATAATGGAACTGCAGCTTTCAAATCAGGAACCTAAGGATAAAGTGGGAAATCACAGCTTTATTTCTGATCCTGCTGGCAGCAGGTTGAGAGGAGTTATCTCCAAAGCCTGAGCAATGGGCAGCAATCCTTTTCCAGTATAATTGGACAATTTAGTGTCATTTCAGAAACACTCAGGCATTGGTGGGAATCAAAGTCATGTGAAGTTCTACATCTCCTACCTATGGGTCATAAAAGGGGTGGGGCCTTAATTTGGAAGTCCAAGGAAGAAACATTTACAGGACCCAAAGCAAAGATTATGCATGCTTTTCTCAAGGAAACAAAGGCTGGTCTCCTAGGTAAACTCGATTTCTTTAGCCAGCAGGGGTGGATAAGCAGGAGTGATTTCTTAGTCTACCTGCTCTGTATTTTTGTTGTTGTTGTTGTTGTTATTGTTGTTATTTTCTCTCTCTCTCTCTCTCAATTAATTTTATTTTTCTTCCTTAATAATTTCAGGGTTTTGTTTTGTTTTGTTTTTTTCTCTTCAGTGCTACCAACTTTCAGGGTGTGTTCTCACATCAGTTAAGGCAATTAAGACATTTCCTCAGATCTAGACAATCTCTCATTGAAATTCTTTTTCCAGGTGATTCTAGGTTATTCCAAATTAACAGTTAAACCTAACCATCACTGGCTTATTAGTTGAAAGAATAGAGGGCTTTGTCAAAAGAGAGGTAAATAAAAATAACAAGTCATACCTCTAGAGAAACTGTTATCAGTTTCAACTGTCAAGTAAAGAAAGGTCTGAACTAATTATGTTCAAACACTGATAGCAATATATTAAGGCATACCATTTGCTTTTTAAACCATGAAAATTTTATCTTTTGATATTTTTCAATTATTTCTGTGGTAAACCATTTAAAATAAAAGCATAGAAACAATAATTAGTAGTTGGTAATAAGAATTTAAATCATTTTATATAGTTCCCATATTTCTAAAAATTGAAATTTGTTCTGTTTGTCTACATTTTTCATAATTTGAGGTTACCAATAATTTATATTTACAGTGTGCCATGAATCAAAGCTGTGATAAAATCAATTTGTGGCTGTCCTTATGCCAACATGCATAATGTAGCATATTTTGCTTTCATAATGCAGTATAATATATAGGTCAAAATCTTCCTTTTTCATGGTCTTGTGTAAATGAAGTTTGGTTTTCATTAATGTGATAGGAATACAGAAAGTATTACTGGAAACAAAGACAGAGAAAATAACCACTGCTGGGAAGACTTTCCTTTTTAACATTAAGGTAGCAAGTTACATAGCTTTTTAAAACCTTCCTAAAGTGTGTGGTTTTAAACTGGACATTATAAATAACTTAAAAGCCCAGGTCAAAAGGTCTTTATGCAGTCATTATAAAAATAATTTTCAGAAGCAATGTGATCTTTTATGATTTTATACTGAAGATATTTCTAAATGGAGATGAAATTAAATAAATATTTAAAATTCAATAGAAATGAAAACAAGCATTCCTTTGAGCAACTTTTTCTTCCATATAAAAATGCTTTTTTTCTATCACTTTTAATAAGCATTCATTGAAATAACAATAATTAAGACCCTTTGACTATTTTTTAAATAATATCTCACAGGTTCCAGCCAAAGTGCTAACAAAGTTTAATTTTACAAGTGTATATTGTTAACTGTTTATAAAATAATAAAATAAAGTAGCAAAGCAATGGAATTTAAAACTAGAAAGGATTTAAATGTCCATAGAACAGAATTAACCTATGATGCTTGAGAAGACTAAGAAATGCTCTCCTGACTGGCACATCTCTTACATTGGTAGAATATTAAATATGCCCCAAGAGGACAGTGTAGTTATCTGCAGGAAGCTGATGGGTTTGTCTACCATTTAAGTGACAAGAAACACCACAGCAAACTATGTGAGGTGAAACACTCCTGACATCCAAGTACTCAAGAGACTAAATCAGGAAGATATAGACTTCAAGGTCATTTTGGTGCACGTAATGAGTTCAAGGCCAGTCTGGGACTACAGGGTCAAAAAGACCAAAAAATAAAATAAATAAATAAACAAGTAAACACTTTAAGTACATATATGCTAGTTCTCAATCTATTTCATTATTCATCTGCTTATATTGATTGTTACATATAATAATAACAAGATAATGATAACCATAGCAGAAGATGCTGTTTCTTAAAGGGACATGAAGCATGTTTGGACCTGTAGCTGGTAGAAATTGCATTAGACAGAAACAACACTATATATAGAAATCTAAACATGATGAGGTCATAAAGGAAAGGCTTACCTTTACAACCTGGAGAGGAGCTTCATTAAAAGTGTGTGTGTGTGTGTGTGTGTGTGTGTGTGTGAGAGAGAGAGAGAGAGAGAGAGACAGACAGAGACAGAGACAGAGACAGAGACAGGGACAGAGAGAGCAATAGAGAGAGAATATGAGTGGGATGGCATGGTAGAGTTTGTGCAGAAGAGCCTCTTCAGATAACAGCCTAGCTACGACAAGCCCAGAACAAAGGAAATATCAGACTTTTATGAGAAATATCATACTTTTATGTCTCAGGAGACTGTCAGGAAGTTTCATATTACATGATTTAGTTCAATATTGTGTATATAACAAGGAACATGGAAAATTCAGGCATGATAAATTAAGAGCTGTCAACTCATAGCACAGACTGCTTCTTAAATCTCTGTCCCACAGAGACCTTTAGGAAGGCATGCATGGTCTATTCAGGCTCTGGGATCTAATCTATAGCTGCAGTCCTGTCTTCTACCATCGATTATTCTTTTCTTTTTCCATCTCAATTTTGTATCATGTTTTGTTGTGCCTTTGTCTAGTACTTTGTATGCTGAGTAGTGGAGATGTTGTTATAGAGAACTTTCTTCTCTTATTTCTTTCTATACAACATTGTTTTTTTTTTTTAATTCTTATGTATTATATTATTTTATGTGTATAAATGTATTGCCTGCATGTGTTTAAGTGAAGCTGTGTTATGTAATGCCTGAAGAGGTCAGAAGAGGGCATCATATTCCCTTGCAATTGGAGTTACTGAGGATTGTTAGCCACCATGTGGGTGCTGGGACTTGAATCCAGGTCCTCTGCAAGAACAGCCAGTGCTCTTAACTGCTGAGCCGTCTATCCACACCAATAAAATTGTTTCTTTATTCTATCAATTGATTAAATGAGTGGTAAAGCACATGGATGCTGTGAATTGTTTATTTTAGCATTTGTTGGACCATGTCTCTTAATTTTGCTCTTAATCTTAGAACATTTCTATCATTTGGGGCTGTCTTTTTCCTAAAGTATGGCATTTCTGGCATTTCAACATAAAGTGCAAGTCTAGATCTTAACTTAGGTTGTTCTTACTAGTGAATCTTGAGCTCACAAACACAGCAGCTATTTAAATCCCTGCTCAGCAGTGAAATCCTTTCAGGTTCTACAAAGAAATAAGCTCCTAAGTTCTACCATCCTTTATGTTCCTTAAAACTCTCTAAGAAATTTTATTGTCCTATAAGTACTTATCTTGACAAAATGAAAAAGCTGCAATGTAAGCAGGAACTGAATTTCTAGTGCATAATTTATGGCAGAAAACAACTAAATGTAGAATTTAGCTTTGCTGTTAGAGTGCAACATATTCCAGGGCCATGTGTGTGGGGCCATACATATTGAGTGCACATCATAGCTATGTTTTACATTCCGTAATATGACAATTCATTTATGAATTATTCATACCCTGGTAACAGTATTCCCTTGATTTTTCAGATTTCTGACATAATCTATGCCAACTGATATTTCTTATTTAAAACTACCCTTGACATCACACTATTTCATTCTACTTGTTATTTTATGAAGCTGACAGTTGTAAAACAATCTGTGTTAATTTTTATAATTGTCAAGTAAAAAATTTCATTTGTTTAAATGGAAATTATTTTAAAAAACTGATCACATAAACATCATTCACTTAAAAGGTCTTTTTTTTTTACTATTCAAAAGAGAGGCAGTTTTTAACACTTTTTTCCAGAAATAACTTGAAACAGGTTACACAAGAATATATATGCAATGAAGTTTTTAGGGGGGAAAACAGGAATAAAAAATCAAAGTCCAAAGGATTTGCCAACGTGGGGTCAACTTTTGTGGAATAATGAAAGTTTCCATTAGGTCTGTTCTCTTTTTTTTTTTTTTTTAATCCTAAGGAGTTTATTGTGATTGCAAACAGAGCATTGGGGTGGTTATTTACAGAAGAGTGGGCACCCCCCCCCTCATTTTCAGCTTCACTAGAAAGTTCACACTCAAATATAGATACTGTGACTTCTCAACAGATGCACAAAATTGATGAGAGAGGTGCCTCATGGCATGCTTGACTTATATATCTTTAGCTCCTCCCTCACATGCAGCCAAGATCTACTGATTGGGTGGGAGGGGTAACTGACTCCCCTATTGACTCCTTGACAAGTATGAGAAGGAGGTGTGACAATAGCTTGCAGGCACAGTGGTTGGAAGACACTTCCAGTTAACACTCTACCCTTCCTCCAGCTCTAACATTCTTTCCACAAATCTCTTCTACAAAAGTTCCTGAGCCTTGGAGGGGGTGATAGGTGTGGGATGATCTTCCTCACATTGTGGCAATGCAGTGAACTTTTGGGACTCTGCATCATCCGTTTTCCATGGGCTGTTGGCCCATTTCAATGGGATTCCATCTACTATAAAAACACAAACATCAAGAAGCAAGAATACTTAAACAGTAGCTGCTATAATAACTTAACCTATGGGTGCAAACACAAACGCTTGGACAGTACTTTAGCAGGGGCATCACATCCATCTAACAAAACGATTGCAGAGACTTCCCCTGGAGCCTATATCCTCCCCTTCCACAGGGAGTTTGCCTGGTCTACAGTACCAGATGTGTGTTCAACCTCTAGGAGTGGGCAATATAGCCAATTGAAAATTTGCTGGTTGTACATACACTACATGTGCCACTATTACACCAGCTGGAACATCTTATTTGGCATTTTGCTAGTGCAACACGCAGGGGTTGTTCATTGAGCAGAATTATAGGGGATAGTTCTCTGAAAGCCACCCATCCAGTGGCAGGGGGTTTCCCACTTAGTCTAAGCTTGATTGCTCCCTCTCCTGTGCTCACATCATGCAGTGTCTTCAGCAACAGGGTTTTACTACCCTGTTCTTGTATACAACCAACATTATTTGCAATAGCTTTTATTGTTTTGGGGACATCTATGGCCCCTAAGGCCAACAGCTCATGGGGAAAAACAAACCTCTGGCACTGGGATTTTTAATTAACAACCATGTGGCTCCTGGTAGGCTTTCTTCCATCCTCTGAAGTTTCCTTCTGTGCTTAAGAGTTTTCTTCTTCTTGTTGTTGTTGTTCCTGACACACAACAATATTTACTTTTTATTTAAATAAACACCTTATTTTCCAATTGCCTTTCCATCCTGTTCAAGGGTCTGCAGAAGAACTCATTACCTCTCAGTGGTTGTTCCAATCCATTCAGTGGCCTGAGTAGTGGGAGCTGCAGACAGGTCCTCAGTGGCAGGCTGGCCACTCTACTAGTAGTAGAAAAATACTGGATAGGTAAGGTCAACTGCGTGCCTTCAAACCAGTCTGCCACTTCCAGTTGAGCCACAGTGAACGCAGGAGCTAGTATGGTCAACTCACTGTGAAATTCCTCCTTGGTCATAGCCTTT
>NW_008355363.1:317623-318207 GCF_000622305.1 Nannospalax galili | reverse complement strand
TACACCTGTATCTTGTAGGTTTTTCCCAATGTTTTCTTCTAAGAGTTTCAGAGTTTCAGGCTTTACATTGAGGTCTTTGAGTCATTTGGAATTGACTTTTGTGCAGGGTGTAAAATAGGGGTTTATTTTTATTCTTCTACAAGTGGAGATCCAGTGTTGCCAGCACCATTTCCTGAACATGCTGTCTTTCCTCCAGTTAACGTTCTTGGCCCCTTTGTCAAATATCAGGTGGCTAAAATTGCAATTACTCATATTTGGGTCTTCAATTTTGTTCCATTGGTCTATGGCTCCATTTTTGTGCCAGTACCGTGTTGTTTTTATGACTATAGCTCTGTAATACAGCTTCAAATCTGGTATACTAATCCCCCTGGCATTGCCCTTAGTGCTCAAGGTTGTTTTGGCTAACTGAGGTCTTTTGTGCTTCTATATGAATCTTAGGATAGTTTTTTCCAATTCTGTGAAAAATGTCATGGGGATTTTGATTGGCATTGCGCTGAATCTATATATGACTTTTGGTAGGATGGTCATTTTCACAATATTAATTCATCCAATCCAAGCATGGGAGGTCCTTCCTCAGTTTCAAA
>NW_008355363.1:315716-315960 GCF_000622305.1 Nannospalax galili | reverse complement strand
ATTTGTGTTCTTTCCGATTTTTTGATGTAGACACTTAGAGCTATAAACTTCACTCTAAGAACGGCTTTCAGCGTCTCCCAGGGGTTTTGTTGTGTTGTATTGTCCTTTTCATTTAACCCCAGGAATACTTTTATTTCTTTCTTAATTTCTCTTTTGACCCATTCATCATTCAGGAGTGTGTTGTTTAATCTCCATGTGTTCATGTGGTGATTAGGGCTTCTTCGGGTGTTGATTTTGAGCCTTA
>NW_008355363.1:304419-313911 GCF_000622305.1 Nannospalax galili | reverse complement strand
TTTTTGGGTATGAAGAGCTGGTTCATCTAAGCTTCTGGTTCTCTTTTGATTTTATATTGTCGTGGCCGGATTTATTTTGTCTTCAGGGGTTCCCCGGTGGCCCAAATCCAATGTGGGTCAGAAGTTTTCAGACTTTCTCCTTAGGCCTGGAATCTTCTAAGAATGATTTTGGCCTCAGGAACTTTGGTGTTGGACTGACCTGAGATCCTGGCTGTGGTGTGCCACGCAGCTATGCAAAGGCAGATGGGGTGGGAAGAAGCCCCAACATTTCCCAGGGAGTGGATTGAGTAGCTGGGTTGTACTGGATGCAAAGGGCAGGGAGTGGAAAGGTAAGCCTCAGAGCCCCAGAAAGAGGCTGTCAGCCCCAGAAAGAGGCTGTCAGCCCCAGAAAGTGGCTAGCAGGTGTTGCAGGATCAGGGAAGTAAAGGGAGGTGAGGGCGGGGCCAGGTCCAGAAGCAGTGCTCCTAGGGCCCAGGGAAGGCACTAAGTTGTTCTGGGTGAAAAGGATTGCAAGCAGTATTGGTTCACCAGGTGTCTGGGGCCCCAAGACTAGGAATGGTGCAGGGCCCAAACTAGGAGTAGAGAACAGTGGGGGAGATGGAAGGGTGAATGTAGCTTGGGGAGTCAAATTGTGGAAGGCTGCGCTATAGACTTACCCCAAGAGGTCTGAGGATGGGAGTGCAGGCTATGAGAGCGGTCATAGCCTTTTTAACAGTAGCTTGTTCTTCCTTCTCACTCTCTTCAGGAACTCTATAGAAGTAGAGATCACGTATGACCTCCTATGGTGCTCATGGGAGATGGTGCCACCAATGGGCAGAACTTCTCAGTCCAGCATCAACCATATCAGATGTACAGTGTGAGCTCCCTTGTTGTTGTATGGGATAGCAATATATACACAGAACAGAGGAGAATCTCTCTTATACCTAATGATGTTTGTCAGGTTGACAGAAGGTGCCTCTGTGAGGGTCTGGTGATCAGCCCTGGAGTCAGTTACCACCAAGAGACATGGCTCTCTTAAAGTTGCTTGAGTCTGGTTAGTAAATGTCCCAGGAGTGAAGCAATGAGCAATTGAAGTGGCTCCAGTGGTAGCAGCAAACCAGCACAGCTGTCTGGCCAGTGGTTCTGGAGGAGATGACACTGACTTTAGCAGAGTTTTCAATGGCAACAAAGGTACAAGTTGCCAGCAACACCTTCTCCTAGGTCCTCCAGATTTATGACATAGATACCATCACTTTTCCTATTATAGATGTACTGTTCCATCCAGAAATCAAGGTTGGTGTCATCTAAGTGGGTTCTGGCTGCAAGGAACTTGAAAATACACTCTTTCCCCATTTGTAGGACATCAATAGCTTTTACCGTTAAGTTGTGGTGGGAATGAGAACACAGTATGGAGCCCTCTCTGGGCAGCCCACAAGAGGCCATTTGAACTATCTTGAAGATTGTTCTTCTGTAGCACCATAACCAATCACTCTATTATCAGGTGTTTTCTGTTTACGATGAATCGACATTATGCTAGCAAACATCTGACATTTAGGGAAGGTTCAACATTTGGCTATTTTTAAGCAGGCAGCTGAGAAATTCATTTCCATTCTAAGAAAGTGACAGGATGTTAAGAAAAGGAATCTTTTAAGTGCTGTTGGTAGGAACATAAATTAAGACAGACAATGGAAAAAACAGTATGAAAGCTTCTCAAAATTTAAAAGTGAAGTTACCTATTGCCCTCTGGCTCTTGAGCTTCTTCTCTTTCAACCCTATACTTACTAGTTTGACCCTCCTTCCCTCCCATTTAAATATCCCCATTTTACTCACTTCCCCCTTAGTAACACCTGTCTCCTACTGTTCTTCTCTCAGGTTCCTTCTTTACCTTTACCTCCCTGGTTCCTTACCACTTTTCTGACTCCTGCAGTTACATCAGGATATATACTCACACATAACGATTTGGTGCTCAGGTCCACAAATGAGGGAGAACAAATGACATTTGTTTTTCTGAGTCTGTGCTACTTCATTTAGTATAACAGTTTCTATTTCCATCCATTTACCTACAAATTTCATGTTTTTCTTTATCACTGATTAGAACTCCATTGTGTAAATGTACCACATTTTTCATTATCCAGTTTTCAGTTGAGAGACACTTAGGTTACTACCATTTCTTAGTCATTGTGAAAAGAGCAGGAACAAACATGATTGTACAAGTATCTCTTCAATAGGATGAGACCTTTGGGTATATGCCAAGGAGTGATATAACCCAGTCATATAGTAAGTTCATTTTTAGTTTTTTAAGAGCTCTCCACACTGCTTTCCATGTGGTTGCATGAATTTGCAGTCCCACCTGCAGTGGATGAGCATTCCCCTTTCCCCACAGCCTCCCAGTGTTCAGTATAATTTGTTCTCGTGATCTTAGCCAGTCTGGTTGGGGTAAGATGAAATCTTACGTAGTTTTAATTAAAATTTCCCTAATTACTAATAATGTTGAACACTTTTTTTTGTAACTTTTACAAAAACTTTACTGAAAATTTCATAAATGTGTATAAGGTGTTTTGATCAAATCCATGCCCACTCCTTCCCCTCCAACATTCCCCCGTCTGAAGAGGTAACCCTAAAACCTTTTAAGGATTAGATACAAGCTCCCAAATACTTTTGACAATTTTGGCCTTTGGAACAGAGTATGTTGCTAACAGGTCCAAGGACATTTTGACTTTTAGCCAAGAAACTGGCTACATTTCTTTGGGGTATTTTTACCCTAACTGTCTAGCCAATTCCTACTTCCTATTCTTATCATGCCATCTCTGAAGGGGTTACACAAATTACCAATAGGGAATAGGGATGCAGACGACTCTGGCTTCATTCATGCTGAACCGTGACACAGGGTGAGGCAATTGGAGTACCCCTTCAGTGGGTCTATCTAAAAGGCTCTCAAATTGCATAACTCTTGTCTCTAAGGGGAAAAGACAGTCCTTGAATCATGAATAGGAGATGTGAAGGAGAAGTAGAGGCAAGAGTACTTAGCATCACAAGTTCTAGACAGGGGCACTTTCAAATGTCCATATGAGAGTCCATTGGAGTTTCTTGACAAGGGCTTCCAAAAGCATCCCTCTATTGGGTTCTTCCTCAGTTTTCTTTTGTCTTCCAAGGCTGGACTAGTTGGCTGGGAAGAATGGCTGTATACTCAGGTGAAGGTCCAATGACTCTGCTTGGCACTCCTTTAATGAATGAGCGCAACCGTAAACAAGCCCATTTGTGACTATGTTTAATGATATGGCTCACTTTTTAAAAAGAATATTTTATTTATTTTTATTTTATAAGTATGAGTGTATTACCTGCTGTTAGGGTCTGAGACTCCGTGGGCTTCCCAGGAAAACAATATGTATGAGCATGGAGATGTAATTCAAGCAAAGTCTTTATTAAGCCAGCTAGCTGGGGTCAACCATCTTCCCAAGACACGCAGGCCTGGTTAGAGCAATCGACCATGAAGCAACTTCAGGCAAAGTTTATATAGGATTTTCACAGGTGTTGTACCAGAGCCTGTGCATTTTCACACAACCAATAGCTTTAAAATACCTAACCTATAGATTTAAGCTAATTCATGTGTGTCACCCTCTGAGTGGTACATGTCAGTTTCCTGATTTCTGTAATCTCTTATTTACACAAGCATTTCTGACTACTTTCTGTTATCTCTCACATGCCTACATGACTTATCACGGGTCACGCCCTGGGGCGGCAGCCCACATCCCATTATCTATCTCCGGGTGCCCTTATGTCTCAGTCTAGCCTTGTACCAGAGTTGAGTGGCTCTTACCCAGGAAGTTATAAGCAGTGAAGTAATTAAACTTAAGTACTATTAAATTCTCTCTCTCTCTTCAATTTTTGATTTCCTCTGTATTTTTCCCTTACACCTGCATGTGTGTAAGTGCACCCATGCCATGCAATGCTCAGGGAACTTAGAATAAGGCATTGAATCTTCTGGAACTGGAGTTACAGATGGTTGTTAGCAGCCATGTGAGTGCTGGAAATGAAACCCAGGTCCTCTGCAACAGCAGTCAGTGCTCTTAACCCTGAAGTCAACTCTCCAGTCCCAATGTTGAACACTTTTTTAAGATGTATATTAGCCATCTTTACTTCTTCTTTTAAGAATTCTCTGTTCAGAGCCCTAACCCATTTTTAATTGGGTCCTTTGTTTTCTTGATTCTTTGTCTTTTGTGTTCTTTATATATTCTGGATGTTAAACCTTTGTCAGATGTGTCACTGGTGAAGATTTTCTCCCACTCTGTGGGTTTTCTCTTCACTTCTTTGGTTGATTCTTCTGCTATACAGAAGCTTTAAAAAATGAAGCTATAATATGAATCAAGATTCTACTATTGGGTGTATATTCAAAGGAAAGTGAAATTATTTGACAAAGAAGTATTTACATTTCCATGCTCATTGAGCACTATTTGTACTAGCCAAGAAATGGAAATAACCAAAGTGTCCATCACTGTGCTGCATAGCTTTAGTTGTGAACTTGACACACCTGGGTTGAGGGAGTCTCAACTGGGGAATTACCTCCATTGGATTGGCCTTTGGCCATGTCTATGGAGCATTTTCTTGATTATTGAGTGATATGGGAGAGCTGATCTTACTGTGGGTGGTGCCACCCCTGGGCGGTTGACCCTGTATTGTATAAGAAAGCAGATTGAGCTTGGTCCAGGGGAGCAAGCCAGTAAGCAGCATTCCTCCAGGGCTTGTGCTCCAGCTCCTGCCTCTAGGTTCCTGCCCTGAGTTACCTTGGGCTCCCTGATGAATTGTGACCTGGGAAATGTAATCTAAATAAATCCTTTCCTCCCTGAGTTGATTTTGGTCAGAGCATTTCTGTCACAGTGATGAAGAAACAAACTAAAACAATCACCTAATGAATGAATAAGAAAAGTTGATAGATATATACAATAAAGTATTATGCTCTCATAAAATCATGAAATTTTCTCATTTGTCAGTTTGGAAACTGTAGATTGTAATGTTTAGCTAAATAAGCTCAATACCAAAGGACATTGAAGGATTTAAGGAATAATTATGTGAGGAGAAGCTTGATTCAAACTCTAAATAATACATATATTGAAACATATATTATCCCTTTAATATGAATATGTTTTAGTTTTCTTTCTGTTGCTGTAAAAAACACTGACCAAAATGAACTTGAGGAGGAAAGGACTTATTTCTTCTTACCACTCCCAGGTCACAGTCCACCACTGAGTGAAGTCAGGCAGGAACTCAAGACAGGAATCTAGAAGCAGGAGCTAAAGCAGAAACCATAGAGGAACAAGGCTTATTAGCTTGCTCAGCTAGTACACACCCCAAATCCAACTGCTCAGGGAAGGCCCTAGTGACAGTAGACTGGGCATTCCTATGTCAAGTAGAAATCACAGAAATGCCCCATAGACCTGACCAGAGACCAATCTGATGGAAATAGTCCCTCAGTTGAGATTCCATTTCCAAGTATGTCAGGTTGACAAAATTAACCACAATAATTTAATTTTTCTGTTTTTAAATGTTTAAAATCTATTAAATTCTTTTTAAAAATAGAATAGATGACACATCAAACTTCAATAAATACATTATATAAAAGGTAAAACATAATCTCTATCTTCAAAGTACTAAACAGATATACATGTAAGAATGGTGTTGGTTATTGAGTAAATGTATATCACGCACTCAAACATGAACAGTATCTTCTGCATTGCAAAACACACAAAAAAGCATTTCCATTAATATTCTAATTATGTTTTAATGTATTTGTATAGAGTAAAATGTACAACTTGAATAACTAGTTATGATCTAAGATTGCCTCAAAATTCCATTGTCTATCATTGTTGATGCAGCCATTGTGACTGCCTGAATGACCACATAGGATTGCCAAATGCTCCTTTAATCTTTTTTTTTTTTAAATCCATTGTGATGACAGTATAAACTAAGTAATACTCACAGCTGGCTTATGCAAATGAACCTGCAAGGATATCTTTTCTGTTAGATTTACTTTTTAACTGCTCTGTGTTATATTTTGTGTTTTACATAAGATCATTTATTCAAGATGGCATTATGATTGCCTCTGTAAATGTTTTAAATTGTTCAAATTAACCTAAATATATTTCAAACTTATTGGATATGGTTTTCTAGTTGAAAAATATGACTTATTGGGAATTACTGTCTAATCACTTTAAAATTTTCTTAGAAACAGTACTTAAGAATGGATAAATAGATGATAGATAGATCGATAGATAAATTATAAACAGATAGATATGGAAGAATTCAAGGAAGAAAGCAGTATATAAACTAGTTTCTTAAAATTTCTGAATTTAATAACAAGAAATAAAACACAATGCCATTAATACATCTCATTGGATTTTTTAGAGGATTCAACTTTAAATGGAATTGGAGTTGCTTTTTGAATGACAAATAAAAATTACATAAAATCAGTTTTTGCAATGCAATTAATTAATAATGAAACTTTAATTTTGTTGTTCTAAATTGTTATGAATACTGCTACAGCAAGTAGAAAAGTCACTGGACTATAACTGGACTATTTTATCAACATGTGACAGATTGCTTTTCATTTGGTATAAACATAAATGAATGATTTATATATATACATATATGTGTGTGTATGCTAATACAAAATCTGTTCTCACTCTCAAGGAATTATGGTTGTAAATTAAAGTTATCAATGATTTCTGAAAACACTCAATGAATTTCTAAAATGAAAAATGTAGGTCTTCACAATGATGTACAGATTCGTGCCAGATTGAGCACACTAGTTGTGCAGTATTGCAGTATCTTAATTTTATTATTAAATCTCTTTTGATACTCGTGTCCTTCTATTTTTATTTTGACTACTCATTTTTGTTAAGCATCCTAGTATCACAACCGTCATAGTACTGTTACTTGTCTTGCTACTGAGAATCAAGTTTATTTTTTTACAGATGTGTGAAAATCTCCATGCATTATTTTACTCCTCCAGTTGATTATCTTGCTGGCTTGTCCAATATGTAGAATTTTAACATTGCCATTCATGACCACATCACGGTCTTTATTGATTTTCTATAGAAAAATATCTCTTTGTTCGTTTTCTACAAAAATTGTCTCTATGGAGACATCTTTGATTGCAAACTGCTCCCAGCTGTCAAAAGTTCTTTGCTTTGAAAATTTATGCTATGACATGTATGGTGAAGGTGAAAAGAGAACACATCAAACTCACATTGTGTATTTTAATGAATTGACTTTTAATAGCGATTTGGAATTGATCACACCTCAAAAATAAAACATAGAAGTAAACAGAAATCATCACCTTTATTAAACTAATAGACTTTTAAAACTTTTTCTGTCTAGTTTATGTAAGGTAGATATTTCAAATCATATGTCATTGTTCCTCAAAATGCCTAGAGATGCTTTGGGGGATTGCAGTAAAAGGGTTATTGGGCATTAAATTATGAGGATGTGGCAGTGTTTGCCTGTAATACCCATGTTGTGATTCCAGAGAAAGTCAGATTCTGTTTCAAAAATTAAATTTAATGGTAGAGAGCAATAGGGGAAAGCAACTGACATCAGCCTTTGGTCTTCACATGCACAGACACACTTATGCATACACACCCCAAGCACGTGCACATGCATTCACACTAATAAGTAGGTAATACACAGAAGCAATAAGCACACATTCACAAAAACAAATAAACAAAAATTTAAAATATATTTGAGAAAAAACGTTGATGGATCAAAATTTTAAAATTCCATTATTATAAATGTAAAATTACTTCCAGTGAATGATTTTATCAATCAAGAGTTTTGTGAATGTACATATCACCATTAGTACCTATACAAATTTTTGTGCAAAAAGGAATAAAGTGAGTGAAAGAGTGTCAAGTGGTTAAACTTCTGGGATAATAGAAACACACTAGAATCATCATGGGCAAACTAAGTAGTATGGTCATTGTGAAAATTTATTGATCAATTTGTGGAAAAGTACCACTTTTCAAATGGGAAGAACAATAATCAAAATATCTGTGAAAAATACCTTAGATTTTCAAATTTGTTTGCTGTTGTAATGAATCATAATCATTTTCTTTCAGAAAGACTAAACATAAAGGGTATATGTGTACCAATATAGGTTTCAGCTCCGCACAGTTTGCAGAAGTTATTCTTTATCTTTTTGTCATCTGTAACAATTACTGTATAAAAATAAATGAAAATGGAAATTATTAAGACAAAAAGTGTATATCCTAGACTGGAGAAATGGTTCAACATTTAAGAGCACTTACTGCAGAGGTAAACCAAGTTTGGTTCCCAGCACCCATGTTGGGCAGCTCACAACTGTCTGAAACTCCAGATCCAGGGGGACCTGTTGCATCTGTGGTGTCCATGAATGCCTGCTTTAATGTTCACTGCACATACCCACACATAGACATACACACAGGTATATATTAAAAAGCTGTATATCACCAGGCATAGTGGTGGACACCTTTTCATGTACAATTTTTATGAAATTTTTTGTGCACTTCATACAAAGCATCTTAATCATCTTTATACCCCCTTCCCCATCTTTAGTCACCATAGACCCCCACCAGAGTTCATGCATTCTTTCATATATGTTAAAGCCTATAGTGCACCCAGGTGTCCCTCAGTACAAGTTCATCCACTGGGTTCTAGTCAGCTTATCTAGTTTCTCTCCTTTAAAGAAGATCATCTCTTCCCTCACTCGGCAGTAATCAGCTGCTAGTAGTTCTTTGGCTAAGTGAGGCCTGATGCCCTTTTCCCAAGTTCTATGCTGCATTTTTATCTGATTGAGTTTGTATGGGTCTTTTGCATGCTGAAGCAATTGGTGTAGGTTTATAGGAGCACGTTACCAGGAGCCTGTAAGACTCTGTTTCCATATGGTCATGCACCTCCTCCCCTGGATCTTACAATCTTTCCACCCAGTCTTTTGGAATGGTCCCTGAGGCCTGAGTGAGTGAAGTTTAATATAGGAGTCCTGTCCTGGGACCCATAGTTTGCATATGCTTAATCTCTGCACTTTGTCCATTTGTGACCTTTTGTGTTCATTGTCTGCTGTTCTTTGAGAAAGCTTTGTTAATGAGGATTGAGAGCTCTAGAGAGAAAGAAGCCAGTGAATTTCTATAATATCTAGGCCACCCTGATCTTCGTAGGAAGTTCCAGGCCAGCAAAATCAAAACAAAACAAAACAAAACATAAAAGCAACAACAATAACAAAACACAAAACAAAACAAAAAAAAAACAAAAAAGTATATCTTACTTTGTTGCTTTTGTTTCTGAGCAATTTAGAGAATTAGAGAATTAGAGAATATGGATAAAAGGATTAATAGATGCATTCAGCAAGATAAGACTAAAATAAACTTGATAAAAAACTTATAATACTTCTTTTTTAAGCTCCGAAAACACTTTGCTACTTTGTACTGCATTTCAACAATGAATTATCTCCAGGTAACTGTCCTTTAATTTTACTTCCCAAAGTAA
>NW_008355363.1:303431-304214 GCF_000622305.1 Nannospalax galili | reverse complement strand
AGCTACTACAAAGAAGTAATTTATTTCTAAACAGATTTGTCTCTAAATATATATATTAAAAATTAATATATAGCTAACAGAAGTGTTGACCAAAGTTCTTTAAGCAATCCTTCTTTCTTCTACCTTGAAGAAAGAGAAACTCAAGATTTCTAAAAGCACAATAAAAACACAGATGCAGAATATTTCATAATATCATCTCCTATTTCCCAGCAAT
This sequence comes from Nannospalax galili, assembly GCF_000622305.1. NCBI lineage: Eukaryota > Metazoa > Chordata > Mammalia > Rodentia > Spalacidae > Nannospalax > Nannospalax galili. Next base: position 304,000 of record NW_008355363.1, on the reverse strand, counting down.
TTCATGGAAAATAGAATATAAAAGCAAATAGCATACCACTTCCCCTCTTTTAACCAAAAGGAAACTCACATGTGTGCATATTCCTTGCTTTTCCCTTCAGTCAGTGAGACTGCAAATACAATGAGAACTCTAGGAGGAAAGGGATTATTATCTCCCGTCCTTGGAAGGGAATGTGTTAGTGGGTCCTTTTTAAAAACTTAGCCCTTATCAAACACATGGCCTTTTGTTATGAATTTGGACAGAGGTTTTCAGTTTCTAACAATATTTTCAGGTCACTTCATCATGGCAATTCTTTCTTATTTTGAGCATGTTTAGTCTCAATTTACGAATATCATCATTGAAAGAAAAAATATACAGGAAGGCAAGAAAGCAGAAACAGTAATGATATTTTACACTTTAAAACCAATTCTTATTTTCAAATTATGTATTCTACTTCAAAACAGTGTCTATGATTGAGGTAACTATATCTGAAAATAGATTGTGAATCACTTTTGCTATTAAAATTTAAAACAACCAGAAAGGAAAAAATTAAAATAATCCTATAGAGAAAGTTATTCTTTTCTGTACCA
>NW_008355363.1:290637-303358 GCF_000622305.1 Nannospalax galili | reverse complement strand
ATATGTGTGTGTGTGTGTGTGTGTGTGTGTGTGTGTGTGTGTGTGTATGTATGTATGTATATAGTGTCTGTCATGAAATAGAGTAGAAGAAGGTCAGTACATCCAATATGGGCATCATAATCATGAAAGACAATGTTATAAAAGAATAGGATTCTGGGTTGGAGAGGTGGATCAGCTGTTAAGAACACTGACTGTTCTCGCAGAAGACCTGGGTTCGAAGCCCAGTACCCACATGGCAGCTAACGACTGTCCACAACTCCAGTTCCAGGGGATCTGACAGCCTCTTCTGTCCTCCATGGGCATTGCACGACATGGGTTCACTTACCTATGTGCAAGCATAACACTCATACACATAAAATATAAATAATAAATAAAATTTTTTTTAAAGAATAGAATTCCAGTGACTGGAACAATGGTGTTGTGGTTTTTAGTGCTTATTGCATAATCATCATCACAGGAGTTTTGATACCGGCACCCACATATAAATCCTAGAAACTCATAAACCCCTATAATCCCAGCTCCAAGGCAAAGCAGCTACAGAAAGATCCCTGGGTCTTACTGGCTTCCAGCCTAGCCACACAAATCCCAAGTTCAGAGAAAGAATGTACCCCCCCCCAATAGACTGACTGTGATAAGATGAAGATACCCACTGCCCTCTCATTTTTTCCTCTTGAGTGCACAGGCACAAACATCTGCATGAGTTCACCCACATTAACACATAAATAAATGACTGAGCAAACAAATCTTTTTAAAAAAAAACATAGGACTCAAAATTAGTAACGTCATGTTGAATTAAGACTGTGTGTTTTTCAAGGAATAAAATTTTATCCTAATCTTTTATTCATAATTTTGCATCTAAAACGTAACTGCCAATAATATTTTGTAGTGAAATCAACAAGAGAAACAGTATACTTTGCTACCCATCGTTCTGTGTACCATCAAATCCATTGTTGACAATGAAAGACAGGAAAGCACTTGAAGTACTTGAAATCCTTTTGAAAATCAAGTCACATTCTATGATACACACAATTGCAAGATAACAGGATACAATTCAAACAAATAAGATAAAAACTTCAGGGTTTTGTTGTACAGTAACATTTAGGTTTCTACAAAAGTAATAATGAAGCAAATTGGTGCCTTTCAACAGGGAGCAATGTCTGGTGTCATTTTTGGTTGTCAAACTTAGGAATGGTAAATATGAGTCACAAATATTGTGAGCTATCTTACAACCCATGGAATGATACCTACAACAGTTATTTACTGTAAAATTTTAACAGAGTTTGAAAACATAGGCTAGTTTATTTGAGATAAGAAAAAAAAATTCTCACTGTATGAAAATGCCTTAATAATTGTGAAAATGATAACAGCAATATTTAATTATGACATTTTTATTCATTGTTTTGTTCATTTTTGTTCACAGTTATTATGACTTTTGTGAAAACTTCTGTGGACTTCACATCCCCTCCTTCCTCTATACAGTTTTTATGTACACATGCATACCAATCTTTTTATTTATTATATTTAACACCATAATGTGTTCAATTCCTTGACATAATTCTCTCTTTTTTAGCATACAGAGGTCACTTTGGGGGATGACATCTTGTTGTCATTTAACAGGCATTACCTGTTAAATTTTTTGAGTATTTTTGTTTCTACATCTATCACTATGAAAATGGCTATGCATTAATGGATCACCTACTTATTGTAGTTATGTTAAAACCATATACATATTACTCTGGTTTTGCTTTTGTAATTTGGTTGTAAAGGATGGCGATACACACACACACACACACACACACACACACACACACACACACACACACATATATGCATGCAATGGAATGACTATAGTTACTACACCAAAAACAAAGCATCTATCTTATACCTTTCCCAAGAGCTTGATGTAGATAAATGATCTTGTGTAGTTTAGGAGAGAAAGACAGAAGTTTCTTCTTTTAAAAAATTTATTGAAGAACTGCTTGTAGGAATAGCAGGTTATTAAAATTAGTTCTATAAATGAGCAGCTGAAAATTGACAAATAATTACTATCTTTCAGTTTGCTTCTATCTGTGCTGATACTTCCAATAGCATCTTTTTAAAGATTTAAATAAAGTAAAATGCAATGCTCTACATTATAATAAGGTACTTGAAAGAAGGTAAAGGGGGTAGGCTAAGTGATTCACTCTTCAAAATACACAGTGTGGAAAATAATGTTTCACTCAGTTTTGTGTTAGGGCCAGGTATGTAACTTAGTGGTAGAGGGCTAGGTTTATTCACCAGCACTGTGCAAAAAGAGACAGTAGCTTTCTTTCTGATTCTCACTCTTTTGGCTAAAATTAAATGTTGATTCTACATGTTCAACACTCGACATTTCAAAGAAAATATAATTCAGAATTGAGGACTTTATAGTGTCTCATAGACCAAAAAAGAAGTATGTAACAAGATAGAAAAAAACTAATTTATAAATAGTATCATCCATTTTCCTTTGTTCATTACTCACTGTAGATGGAGTCTACTTATTATAGACTATTGAACAAGATAATAATCAAACATCACTTTCCCCTAATATCTGATGATACATCGCATGAAGAAAGAGGTCTTAAATTCTGTGTACATGCAAACCTGAGGTTCTTATGGATTGGCCAAGAAGAAGCTTGCTTAAATTTCACCTTTTAGAATAATGGTGTCGCACTACATTTTCTTCCGTTTTCCCTTCTTTGGAGGCTCCGTGTGAGTGCCCTCCGAGGCCCTGGGGCTCACAGACTAACATAAGACATTTTTAGTTTGGGTTTTGTGACGTTTTGTGACTTTGGGAGGGAGTGACTTACAAAGAAATAGCTCCTCTAACCCCCACACCATTCAAGCCCTGTGGGAGCCACATGATGGCCCATCATTCCCAATTGCTTTCACACCTCACACCCTGCGCCCATGCACCATCTCACCCCATGGTCTGCCTCACCTTGCCCTGCAGAGCATGCAAGATAGGCAAGGCATCTGCCAGCTGTTCTTGCCCCCCAGAGTTCGCATGCGGCCACACAGGCTGGCTCCCCTCCTGCTCTCAGCTCTGGACCATGAGCACTGCTTTTCTCCATTCCAATCTCACAGCCACTAGCTCTACCAGCGGCTAGGCTGCACCCTTCCACCCAGGTGCCCTGCACTAGCCCCTAGCACACTATTTTCTGAGGAATGAGTGGTTTCTGGGCTACAAATGGTCCTCATCTATGAATGCTGAGATACAAGACATTTGTGGAAGTTTAATTTTCCAATAAGCATTTATGATATTTTTTTGATTTACTTAATTTATATTTTGATTTAAATTTTAGTACCTTTTCTCCTCACCACAGGAATATAAATTTCTGGTTTGGATTTTTATATTTGTGTTTCTTTTGTTTAAAAAAAAATTATCTGGGGCTAGAGAGATGGCTTAGTGGTTAAGAACAGTGGTTGTTCTTGCAGAAGACCCAGGTTCAAATCCCAGCACCCAAATGGCAGCTAAAAACTGTCCATAACTCCAGTTCCTGGTAGTAGATATAATTTGTCTAGCTGCTTCAAATTTGACCTCCTGCCTTGGTTTACCTGCCAAAATAGAGAGTACCTGGAACTGTGAGCCAAAATAAACCTTTCCTAAGCTGCCTTTCTCAGGGTATTTTATTATAGCATCAGGAAAAGAAACTAATACAGAATATTGGTACTGAAAAGTGAGATCGTTACAGTGCTAAACCTGACCATGTGATTCTTAGGCATTTGAATTGGCTTGGGGCAAGAATGTTGAATGGTTTGTTACCTTGGACTAGAAAAACCCTGGCATGCTGGAAGCAGAATTCAATGAGGCATTCTTGATGGAGCACAAAAAACACTAATGCACTCAGAAATGTGGACAGGAGAGATCTGGCTCGTAAAGTTTCTGAGGAAAATAAATACTATATTAGGAACTATGCTAGGGGCTTTTCATATAATAATTTGACCTGGAATTTGTCTTCATTCCACCCAAGTTCTGAGAATGTGTGTGAGGTTGGAATTGGGGAGGGAGCCTAAATTTGATTAAGAACTGTTGTGTGAAATATACAAAGCTAACTAAAAATTTTAAAAAGGTGATGGACTAAATTGTTTAAAAGAGGAAAGGGGTTTGAGCAAACTTAAAGTTTAGGGCAAGGAAAATGTAGACAAAAAAGCAATTCTAATTATTAAAGAGGTCCATGTCATTAAAGGAAACGTGTCATTGTCATTGAGACAATGAATGCATGCCTTGAGAACAAGAAGACTTCAACTTGTAAAGATGAAAATTTATGTGAAAGAAGAAAATATGAACTAAGAATTCAGATGAGTAGGTTCCCTTGTCTAAAAAGCTACCTGCCTAGTAAAGTGCTTCCTCAAGGTCAAAACAGAGAAAGTAATACAGTGATGGATGTAGGAAGGCGGGCTCCATCTTGAGCTGGCAACAGAATTTGGCAGTGTATTCCACAAACAATTGGGGTTTTTGGTAGTATTTTTTGTTTGGTTGGTTGGTTAGTTTTTTTTATTTTTATTTTTTTAGAAATGAAAGATGCAAGTCTGAATGGTTATGGCATCTTATTCCACGGTTTCCGAGTAGCCAAGACCAGGCAATGTGTGCGGCAGACTTAGAATCCCTGCAGGAAAGCTTGAGGGGCATTGCATTAGGCTGTGAAGGTGAAGTCTACCTTGCAATGGAAACCCCAGGAGGTTGGAGAGTCTAGGACTTTGGAAAGCCTGTTAAGGAGAGCTAAAAGATTGCTGTGGAACAGACCCAAGAGAGGCTCTGTGTGCTACAGGTATCAGACCTGGAGGGGTGCAGCTACACAAGCCCTTCAGTGCCTAGTCAATTTTATTAGTAGTCACAGGTGTCAGACATGAATCTTCAGGATTCAGTGTTTTCTTTCTGCTGGATTTTCATTTGCTTTCATCTGATCATTACATGCTATGCTCCAATTCTTCCTTTTAGGAACAGGAATGTTTACTCTGTACCATTATGTGTTATAAGTATGCAGCTATTCTTTAATTTATAAGTACTAACAGTCAAGAAACATTGGACTTTTAATGTGTTGAAATTTTTGTATAATCCTGGGGCTGTATTCTTAGTTATTTCAGATAAATAATGTATATTCATACAATATCCTGTACATGAATGTTTATATCACATGCATTCATAAAGATTAAAGATGGGAAACAATTCAGATTTTTTTATGTGTAAATTATTAAATAAATTGATAAAGTATGACACCTATACACCATTGAATACTAACAAGAAATATATAGGAATAAGCTATTGCTATACACAATTTGAATTAACCTTGAGCCTGTTATGCTGAAAAGACTTGCATCAGACTGGGTCCAGTAGTAGCTGCCAGGGAAGCGCATTCACTGATTCTGTGTGCTGTTAGATCCAGAAAGTGGCAAAGCTCAGTGAACCAAAACCAGAGGCTGGGTATAGCATGAAGAAAGGGTCAATCAGAACACATGAGACTGTGGACATAGAAAAGGAAGTGTGGTATAAGAGCTGAAAACCGAGAGAAATTCATAGCAACCTCACCATGACCATTGACTGAACGAGATAAAGGGAATTTCTGGAAGCACATTTCAGAACTGAATGTAGTATCCAGATGGACACAGAAAAGGTCAGTATATATAGAATGTAGCAATAAATGGTGATATGGTATACAATAGAAAGTGTTAAATTGATGGGGATGAGTGGAGAGGGCAGAAGAGGGAGTATGGCGAGGGATAACTAACACTAAAGGCCTTTTGAAAAAGTCATATAGAAACTAATGACTAGATAAGCTTCTTTAATATCTGTATATACATACATATATAAAAAAAACTTTTAGTGGAGTTACCCTATAATGGGGGACAATACCCCTAGCAGACATTACAGTCTAGTAAATAAAAAGCCCAATGCTAGTAATGAATACCCCGTTTTGGATTTATTGAGCAGAGGGCATCCCATAGACCCTCAAAATATACTGGCTATTGCCATTGCTCTTGGTGGCCTCTAGAACTAAATGGCAAGGCCCTTTCACTAAAAATACTGCAGATGTGAATGTTAGAACAAACGTGGGGGAATGAAGCTAGTAGCTATTACTGACCTTGGAACTTCTCTTCTTCTTAGCTTTCATAATACAGGAAATTGCTATCCATGCTAGGGGAAGAGCAAAGTAATCATCATTCTTACCCAGCTGTGAGCTACAAAATGACTGACTTGGCAGGAACTACCCACTATTGTGATACCAGCTGGCATGAATATTATGGTAGTAACTAACTACCTTCTGATTGTATTTAAGGCCTGCTTCAGAAGATGGAGCCCATACCTGGCACTCTTTTCAAGAATCAATGGTTAGACAGGTGACAGGTCATAGGCTAGAACCTAATGTTATTATTCTGCTAAAGGGAAGTAAAATTAAATGGATTCCTAATGACTTACTTAATTCATTTCTCAGCTCTCACCATAGAAGCCTCTCTCTACAGCAGATGATGATTAACACAAAGACCCATGTCTGGTCAATGTTCCAATAATAAGAGACGTCAGAGTGCTTGACCCTAAATAGGATGTCTGTATCACATTTTATCCTCCCAAGTCTCAGAGACCATTTGAAAGCAGGGGTTGAAAGACTATAATAGGCAGAAATGGTAGACGAACACAAGGAAATCATATTTTCCAGACACAGTAGGACAATTGGACCTATGAACCCACAGAACACACAATACCTGCACAAACCATATCCCAACAAAACTCCAGTATGGCTGGTGAAGTTGGGTATGAAGTCTTAGTCCTAGCTGAAGAATTACTGTCAGTTGGTAGTTGCTGAGAGAGGGAGGGCCACTTTTCTTTTAGTGTGTGGTTTCAGTTTCAATGACTAGGCTCCAGGGTATGGATCCACACTGAACAGCATTTGGGGATCACAAATTAGACTTGATAGGTCTAAAAAAAGAATACAGGATATGAAATGAAGACAGTAGGGAGATATGGGTGGATATGAGAAGAGTTTGGGGAAGGGTTTTCAGGAAAGGTTTATGAATATGATAAAAATACATTGATTCTAAAAGAATGAATTAAAAATATTATTTTAAATAGTCAATAGATCCAGGCATGTTGGCATGTGCCTTTAACCCCAGCACTCAGGAGGTTAAGAAATTGAGAGGGAGTAGAGGGACTAGGGAGAAGTGGTCAGGAATATGGAGGAGTTGGTGGGGGACTGGGAGGAATGGAATAGTGCAAAGGTAATACTAATGTAATTCTCAGAAATAATAAAAGGTATAAAAATGATTAAGATGTTTTGTATGAACAAATATTCAATAAAATACACATTAAAAATAAAATAAAATAAAGATGCTTTTGAATTTTAAAAATGCCAGCATAGTTGGGCAAGCCAGCTACACTCCCAGAGCCTCAATCACAGAATGGCCTTTGCAGAGATGATGTTCTAGTTTGTCTCTCCATTACTGTGACAAAACGCTCTGACCACTACCAAATTGGAGAGGAAAGGGTTTATTCGGCTGACATCTCCCAGGTCAGGGCTCATCAGGGAGCCCAAGGTAGGAAATCAGGGCAGGAACCTGGAAGCAGGAGCTGAAGCATTGGCCATGGAGGAACACTGCTTACTGGCTTCCTCCCCTAGTCCTTGCTCAGCCTGCTTTCTTTTGCAGCATAGGTCCACCTGCCCAGGGGAGGCACCACCCACAGTGGGCTGGGCCCTCGCACATCACTCAACAATCAAGAAGATGTCCCACAGACATGGATATAGGCCCGTCCAATGGAGGCAATTCCCCAGTTGAGGCTCCCTCAACCCATGAGTGACAAGTTGACACTAAAGCTGTCCAGCACAGAGGATGATCTCTAAAACAGCAGGGACCATATTGTAGTTTGCTGGCATGGGCTTTTAAACCAGGAAATGCTGGTAGAAAGTAGAATTTGCTAATAGAACTCCTTATCATCTGAAAAGTGCACTGACTTAATTTGAATTACTGAGACTAGCAATGTATACCTGTGTATACTACTGAAACAAAAGATAATCCAAAGGAAGCGACAAACCACATCTTCCAAGACAGGAAGAAAGACAGATGCCATACCAATACCTCTATTTCTTATTTTTCTTTTCTTTATTTTTGTTTTTGTTTTTGTTTTAACTATTTACAACTTTGTACTTCAATTGTTCGGTTGTGTTTAGATTTGTTTCTCAACAGGAAAGTATTTTATAAGTGTCCTTTTTTTCCACTACACATACTCTGAATTTTCTCTTTGATTACTCATACTCTAAGCACATACTTTCCTGTTCATTCTTACCTTAATGCATCTTTCACCTTTTTCTACTGCCTCCCCATTGAACTACTTAATTTTTGGTAGCTTTAACACTAAAAAATTCTGTTACATTTCCTCCAACCTTGTGGTTAGCTACTCCACAAAGCAACTCGGTTCCGACCTGCAGAACTTCCACCTGGGTACCTGGATTGGGGGGTGGGGCCGTGGATTGTCGGGAGCCATGCTTGCCATAAGCATTGGAAATTAGGGGAGTGTCACTTTAAGAGCTTCTGAGCTCTCTGCTTCAGCGGTCAGAGCTGACAGGCTGTACCTGGATGATAAATCAAGTCTTCTAGAAAGTTAGTTTCAGTTCAGCCTTCGTGCTGTCTCTTAGTAACCCTTAAATGTTTGTTGTGGAGATTCACCTAGGTGACCCAAACTCCGGGTTGGATAAAAAGGACCTGTGGGACCCCTCAATATATTCTTCCTGCTTCTTCCTTCTAAAGAGAGCTCTCCTCTCTGTACCTGCTGTCCCTTTAATAAATTCCTCACATAACTTCAGATGTATGCCTGAGTGTTCTTTTTGTTGAAGATCTAAACCTGGTGGGCTTGGGGGGTGTTCGACAATGGATGGGACAAGCGACAAGAGAAATGGAGACAAGACAGGAGTCTGATCAAGTCTCGTTTGTTGAAGCTCAAGCAAGAGTTTTTATAGAGAAAAAGAACAAAGGAACACAGACTGCAAACCATTACATCAGGTAGAGCATGAGGGCTCTGACGCACATTAAGGGAGGAATCTTTGATTATAGAAGAATAGAACCGTATGCTGAAAAGGAGAGCAAGGCGCTGTGGGCCAATGCTATCTAGCAAGGCTATCTGGCCCCGGCTTCAAGCCAAGGTTTTGGGCCAAGGCTGTGAGCAGAATGGAAAGCTGCCAACTCAGGCCTGTCAGCAGTTTTGAGAGGTAGCTGAGACTCAGTTGAACCTCAGGCTCCCAGGCTCCCAACAGGTCCCCCTTTCTTTTTATATTTTTAAAAGATGAAGTACATGCCAAGACTGGGATGGAAAGACCGTGCCTGTCTAGACCCTTAGGGAACTGCGCCTGTTTTAGGTTGGAGTATCTTTCCCCAAGTACTTACCCGTCATGGGATAAGGCAGCAGCAATAGGCTACCCTCCTGTCTTAGGTTGCTACAAGGGGAGATTCTCACATACCCGACTCTGACTGTCCAGTTCATCTCTCAAGGGAGATGGCTAGTGGTGCCATCATAGCAACGTGTCCCAATCCACTCTTGCTCCATAAGATCAAGGCGATGGTAATAGAACTCAGGCTACCCTCCTGTCTTAGGTTGCTACAAGGGGAGATTCTCACATACCCGACTCTGACTGTCCAGTTCATCTCTCAAGGGAGATGGCTAGTGGTGCCATCATAGCAACGTGTCCCAATCCACTCTTGCTCCATAAGATCAAGGCGATGGTAATAGAACTCTATTGGTTTAGCCACATGGAGTTCCTCTATCTGCTGTTTAATAAAAACTAACAGCCTTTTCACTAAAAACGGCCCAAGTGTAAGAAGAAGCAGAATAATAATAAGGGTTGTCATAGAAGGAATACTAACAGCCTTTTCACTAAAAACGGCCCCAACGTGAGAAGAAGCAAAATGATAATAAGGGATGTCATGGAAGGAATCCAAGAAAGAAGAGGGGAATCCAGCCATCTAGAAGGGTTTTGATAGAAATTATGCAGCTTGTAGCTGATGGTCTTCAGGGTCTGTATATTTTGCTCCAAACAGCATTCCTCCTGTAAGAAAAGACAAGTACCCCCCTTTTCTGCAGTAATGAGATCAAGGGCTCTACGATTTTGAAGGGCAACTTCAGCCAAAGAAGTTAATTGGCGTTGCAAGGATGCAAGGCTACTAGCTGTAGAATCTATAACTTGCTGTAACTGGGAATTTAATTCTTTTGCAGTATAAAGAGTATACCCCAACGCTCCTGCAGAAAGACTAGCAGAAACAGTAAGTCCTATCCCAATTGCAAAAGGAATGAACACCCTTCTCTTAATGTGTGGGCAAAGCAGCCAGGCAAGCTCCTCTGGTGAATACATATTTAGCTGGGGTACCATAGTAATCAATACACAAGGTCCTGGAGAGGAAACAGTAATCTGTTGATACAGAGATTCATTACAACAGAAAGGTGTAAGAGGAGGAGCATATAGAGGTGAACTAACATAATGATTGTTATGACATATAAAAGAGGAAGAAACATAAACAGTGGTAATATAACAGAGAGAAATATTCTGAGCAGGATTACGAAGTAGCGGAATTGACAACATAGGAGGAGAAGGTACAATGCCAGCAACAGCAGTACTAAGTGCAGAAGAATCATTAACAGGAACAGTGGCCAGCAAAGGCCGAGTCAAGGAAGCACACAACATACATGATGAAGCATTAATATGAGAAAGTTTCATCAACTGCAAAGCAAAGTTCAAATAATTAGGCCAAAGAACAAGATTAAGGGTGGAATTTGAGTTTGAACGTATGGCAGACTGAAGCTTAGTTTCACTCATGATAATAACCTGTTTTACCTGTTTATCAATAGCAGCAGGGACCAATCGGCGGGAAATATTTACAGACCCTGCCGACAGTAAGGCAAACCTCGATGGGAGCCTATAGCTCAGACCTCTATTTCTGTGATCTCTATTAAACATCTTTCCTCGGACTCCATCCTGCCACCTGGCATTCCAACGATCATTTATACGAATTATGAATTGACCATTTTCATAACTCAATATGCCATTTTTGCTAAAAGCATCATGAAGGTGGCAATCCCAATACCTACATCCGCCATATGTATCACTATCTGCAAGACAGCTGCCTTTATTATCATAGGTGAAACATAGAAAAGGTCTTGACTTAGAGGACAAAATAGATGAAGTGATCAGAATGACGATGGTTGCTTGACAACCCTTCACTGGACAACGGGCAGTGCCGATGATCTGCATGTCATCTTCAGAATATTTTTTTCCTTCTTTAACTTGGAATTCCCACTGCATCACCGTCTGCAACCAAACAAAGCCAATTAGGAGAAACAGGATGCAGCAGACAGAAGCCATTGCAGTCTGAAAGAAAACAAAAAGAAGAAAAACCATTTCTCAGTGAGCTTCATCTTCCCTGGAACATTGATTACTGTCTATTTGCTTTACTAAGCGCTCAGGCAACCAACGGGCTGCGTCATGTTGCTGTGAATAAACGCAGACAGATCCTCTGCCTCATATCAACACTGGATCTGGGCCATGCCACGAATTATCCAGAGGATCCTTCCATTTGACCATGGCATAATGTCGTTTTGTTTCCGGGTGCCAAAAGCGATCTGTAGCTGATTTACCATGAGCGTCCAATTTCAAAAAATTCAAAATAAAAAGCACATGATTCAATAAATTCCTGGGGGATCCCCTACTGGGATACCACTCCCCCTTTTTTATTTTATGCAAAGTAGTTTTAATAAGCAAATGAGCTCTTTCAACTATGCCTTGTCCTTGTGGATTATAAGGGATACCAGTAGTATGCTGTATAAACAAAGTATTACAGAATTTCTGAAAAGCATGAGAAACATATCCAGGACCATTGTCCATCTTAATACTCTTAGGAATACCCAAAATAGAAAAGCAATGAAGCAGATGGGCAATAACATGTTTAGTAGCTTCCCCTGTTTGCAAGGAAGCACAAAGAAAACCAATAAAAGTATCAATACAGACACGAACATATTTAAGGTTACCAAATTCATTATAATGAGAAACATCCATTTGCCAAAGCATATTAGGAACAAGTCCCCTAGGACTGACTCCTAAGTGGGGAACAGGAAGAAGAGAAGCACAAGTTTGACATCCTTTAACAATGTGCCTAGCCTGTTCCCTAGTAAGATTATACATCAATCGTAAAGAAGCTGCATTGAGATGATGCAATTCATGAGCTTGTTGAGCTTGTGTAATATTAGAAGTAGTAGCAAGAGCAACAAGCCTAGTGGCTGTGTCAGCAATCTGATTTCCTGCCGTTAACGGCCCTCGAAGAGTAGAATGTGCTCAAATATGTCCCAAAAAGAATGGGGCTGTTCTCTGGAGAATAAGGTGCTGACACTGACAAAACAGCTCCGTAGCCTCAGAAATATGCCCAATTATAGGAACAGTTTCTAGAATAGGTACAGAACGAGCTATGTATGCACTGTCAGTATATACATTAAGAGGTGTATCTGGAAACGCAGAAAAAACTGATAAAATGGCAGACAATTCCACAAGCTGTGCAGAGGTTTTATTAGTTTGAAATCGCACAACCTGATCATTCCAAGTATAGGCTGCCATCCCATTAGAGGAACCATCCGTAAAAACTAACAAAGCAGTAGATAAAGGTTGAAGGCTGGTAATGCGTGGAAAAATGAAAGTATGCAAATTGTAAAATTGAATAAGCTTGTCAGATGGAT
>NW_008355363.1:270713-289844 GCF_000622305.1 Nannospalax galili | reverse complement strand
TATAAGGGAATAGTGAAAAAACAATCCTTAAGATCTAATATTACCTTAAAATATCCTTGTGGTATGGCAACTGGCGAGGGCAAACCCAGCTGTAACACCCCCAAAGGACCATAGTGGAATTAATTGCTCTTAAATCTTGCAGTAATCTCCATTTTCCTGACTTCTTTTTAATAACAAATATGGGCGTGTTCCACAGAGAACAAGTGTCTTCAATGCACCCTGCCTCAAATTGTTCCTGCACCAAATGAGTGGCTGCTGCCGACTTCTCTGCAGTAAGTGGCCATTGATCTACCCAAACAGGACCATCTGATCACCAGGTTATTCGATCCACACAGTTTGAGGGTGCAGGACTGTCAATGGCCGCCATCATAAACTTCCCAAACCTTGCTTATCATTCTGCCCTTGGATTGGTATTGGAAACAATTGTCCATCCTCTTTCTTTCCCAGCCCCTTGCCAGGGGCATATCCTTGAGCAAGCATCTGCGCAGTAACAACATCATTGGGACTACACATCACAACTCCCATTTGTGAAAGCAAATCCCTTCCCCACAGGTTTACTGGTAAATAAGGAACCACAAAAGGTTTAATCAAGCCAGAATTATTCATAGAATCCTTCCAAGTGAGACATTTCGAACTCTGTCTTGGATTTTGACTCTGCCCTATACCTTTCAAATTAGTCAGAGTCTCCACTGTAGGCCAGACTGCAGGCCAGGCCTCAGCAGAGATAATAGTAACATCAGCTCCAGTATCAATAAGTCTATCAAATTTTTAATCAAGCCAGAATTATTCATAGAATCCTTCCAAGTGAGACATTTTGAACTCTGTCTTGGATTTTGACTCTGCCCTATACCTTTCAAATTAGTCAGAGTCTCTGCTGTGGGCCAGGCTGCAGGCTAGGCCTCAGCAGAAATAATAGTAACATCAGCTCCAGTATCAATAAGTCCATAAAATCTCTTCCCATCAAGCCAATATTTGAGCAAAGTGTTCCCCCTGGGGAATAGTGACTATATTGCCAACAGCTCGGCTATGATTCTAATCTCCCCAGTATAATCTGCATCAACTATTCCAGGCACAACAGACAAGCCTTTTAAGCCTGAATCCAATAAGCATCAGAAGAACCAAAATTTTTATTCCCTCTACTTTTGTTTTGAACAGAGCGACCAGATTTAACCAGAGGTACCAAAATTATTTGAGCAAAGCATTCCCCCTGGGGAATAGTGACTATATTGCCAACAGTTTGGGCTATGATTCTAATTTCCCCAGTATAATCTGTATCAATTATTCCAGGTACAACAGACAAGCCTTTTAAGGCAGCACTACCTCACCCTAATATTAGCCCACAAGTATCCTTGGGTAGTGGTCCATAAATTCCAGTCCCTATGGTCTAAACTCCCATCTCTGGAGTTAATACTGTGTGGGAGGTGGAACTGAGGTCCAGTCCTGCGCTTCCTGGGGTTGCTCTGTAGAGGCTAGAAATGGATTGTTGCTGTTGAGATTACCCCAAATGCTTGTTTCGGGGCCTGGGGTTGGCCCCTCCACTAGTTTCCCTGAAGAGGAAGTAGAGGTCTCCCTTCAATATCAGTCTTAGATCTGAAATCTCGGAGCCAATGTCTCCCCCTCCTACACCTGGGACATAATGTAGGACTCTTCCCATCATCAGTCTTCCGCTGAATATTATCTGCCTTACAATCCCAAGAAAAATGCCCATTCTTGCCACACTTAAAACATTTCTTAGCTCTATGCTTCTCAGCCAAAAACTCCTTTACTGTTTGTCCATTGAAAGCTGCCACCATAGCAAGCCCTTGCTTATAAGATGGACCTATGTCTGAAGTCAAATCAGTCTTTTTTCTATAAGGTCTGATGGCTGCCTGGCAGGCAGGATTAGCATTTTCATATGCCAACTCTTTCACATACTCTAGTCCTGCATCCATACTTCCAAATATCCTTCCTGCTGTAGTCATCAACTGATGAACAAAGTCTGCAAATGGCTCATCGGACCCTTGCTTAACAGAAGTGAGAGAAGTTCCCAGGTCCCCTTTAACTGGAAGCTTCCTCCATGCCTTTAGAGCAGCAGCTCGAATTTGCGCATAAAACCTGCATCATACTGCATCTGTTTTTCATTAGTCTCATACTCACCTCCACCTATTAACATATCAAAACTCCATTCATTTCCACATTGTTGATTCCTCTTAGCTGTCTCCTTACAATTGTCATAATATTCTGATTTCCATAGCAAATAATCACCTCCACTAAGAACTGCCTTCACCAATTGATTCCAAATATTAGGAGTTAGCCAATTTTCAGATTCACCTTCTATAATAGCCACAGTAAATGGAGCTGTAGCTCCATACTGAGACACAGCAAGCTTTAACTCTTTAATCATTGGAAACTGAAAGCCAGCACGATGTCGCCATGCCTGATTCTGTTCATCCACTGTTTCTGTTACCGGAAAAACCTCCATATGAGAGGCAAACCTCTCAGGGCCATCAAAAGTTTCCTTATACGAATGAAGGCTAGGCCTCCCACGAGTGGGGTGAGCTCTATCTCTATCTGCTCTTCCTTTATCTATAACAGCCTCACTACCTCTACCCAATTTAAGCTTTTGTAACTTAAGCGTCAGTGCCTGGCGCATCTCTTCCTGCTTAATTTGTTTGAGCATCAATGATTGATGCATCTCCTCCAACCTAATATCCTCCTGTAACTGTTCTATCTGTCCCCTTGCTTCTGATCTAAGCTCTACCACCACCATGACAGCTGGAACAGGTGGTATACTATAGAAAGGAGGAGGAGGCCACAAAACCTGCCTCTCGTGGCCATTTTGAGACCTATCCTCAACTTTACTAACCACCCCCTCTCTCACAGCCTCTGCGCCATCTGTGTCCAAGACTGGAAAAGTGGCTTCTGACAAAAGAGCCTCTGCCAAAAGAGGATAGATGCAAACATGCTCCTGTTTAAGCTCCTGAACATCATCCTCTCGATCTCCCTTTCCTTTGACCCTGAGGACTCCTTTTTCATGGACTCCTTTCTTGAACTTTTAGCAGAACTCTCATCTTCACTATCAAGAGAAATTAAGTCAGGAGGCTCTGGAGGTTCATCCTTGGGAGTTCCTCTCAACTCTGACTTAGAACTAGTTTTAAAAATTTCCCTGGGAGTTCCTCTCAACTCTGACTTAGAACTAGTTTTAAAAATTTCCTCAGATCGAGCAATTGCTGTAATTATAGGCTCATGTACATCTCTACTATCTATTAATTCCTTAATCAAATTCCAATAAGAAAAAGCAGTAACTGGGACCTTTCCTGGTCCAAACACCTTAAAAAATTCTTGTAATGCATCTCCCACTCTTCTCCATCTGTGTACATCAATAATTCAATAACTCCCTCTTGGGGAAACCATGGGCAGATGTCTTTCACAAAATCAAAGAAATGAAATAAATCTTCGGTTGTAACCTTTACTCCTCTTGCCTGTAAAGCTTCTTTTAACTGGACTACATATTTCTGATGCTGACTCAATTCTTGCCCCATGATTGAATGACCAACTTACCTGTCGGCTCGGTCACAGCAGGCTACCGTGACGTCTCCGAACTTTTGTTTCATTGGGTGCGCACCCCTTCTTCCTTCGTCGTCAGACCCTCACGTTGTCCCCCAGTATCCAGCCCCACGTTGGGTGCCACACTGTGGTTAGCTACTCCACAAAGCATCTCGGTTCTGACCTACAGAACTTCCACCTGAGTACCTGGATTGGGGGGTGGGGCCGTGGATGGGACAAGCGACAAGAGAAATGGAGACAAGACAGGAGTCTGATCAAGTCTCGTTTGTTGAAGCTCAAGCAAGAGTTTTTATTGAGAAAAAGAACAAAGGAACACAGACTGCAAACCATTACATCAGTCAGAGCATGAGGGCTCTGACACACATTAAGGGAGGAATCTTTGATTATAGAAGAATAGAACCGTATGCTGAAAAGGAGAGCAAGGCGCTGTGGGCCAATGCTATCTAGCAAGGCTATCTGGCCCCGGCTTCAAGCCAAGGTTTTGGGCCAAGGTTGTAAGCCCCGGCTGTGAGCCAAGGCCGTGGGCCCCGGCCGCCTGCCAGAGTTTCCAGGCCAAGGCTGCGGGCAGAATGGAAAGCAGCCATCTCAGGCCTGTCAGCAGTTTTGAGAGGAAAACCGAGACTCAATTGAACCTCAGACTCCCAGGCTCCCAACACAACCTGTATCCTGAAGCGGCTGTCTCTGAAATTTCACACTGAGACTGCTGCCAAACCTCTCTACTTGGTACTTAAGGTGATTGACTTCCCCCAAATAGCAATAAAGAGCACAAATCCAAGTAATTCTAATTTACCAGGAGACCTCACTGAAATAAAACAAGAAAGCCAAAGAGTGGAAAAGGAGGTGGGTTAAAAACTTGATGAAGAAACATAAACATTTGAGATGAAAACATCTGATTCCAATATCTCCTGAAGCCCAAAACTTCCCAAACCAGAAACAAAAGATAATGAACTAGCTGAGATGTAGAGTCTTACTTTTAAAAGTGATCTACAGCTGATCAGCTGTGCTGGTGCACACCTTTAATCCCAGCACTCCGGAAGTAGAGGCAGGCAAATTTCTGTAATGCTAGACCTGCTTGATCTACATAGTAAGTTCCATGCCAAACAAGATTCCACAGTGAAACCTTTCTTTTAATTAAAAAAATTAATATGATAATTAAAAAATAATTTTCAACAACTGTATAGAAAATTCAAACAGATGAATGACAACGGGTCTGGAGACAGCTCAGCAGTTCAGAGCACTTGCCAGTTTGCAGAAGCCTGGGGTTCAGTTCCCAGTAGACCCACCAGGCAGCTAGGAACTGCCTCAAACTCCAGCTCCAGGGGATTCAACTCTTGTGGCCTCCACGGGTAACCTACACTCATGTGGACATACTGACACCTCACCACAAACACACATAAACATATTTATTTTTTTATTTTATTAGTTTTTATTTTATTTGTATGAGTGTATTGCCTGCATGTGTGTAAGTGCCCACAGAGGTCAGAAGAGGTCAGAAGAGGATGTCAGAATCCCTCGGAATGGGAGTTACTGACGGTTCTTTGCCACCACATGGGTGTTGGGAATCAAACCTGGGACCTCTGCAAAAGCAGCCAGTGTTCTTATCTGCTAAACTATCTCTCTATCCCCACATATACCTATTTGCAATTAAATATCTATAAAAAGTAAATAGGATGCAAAATCAACCTATGAAATCAGTAGTTTTATACTTAACAATAACCAATTTCATGACAAAGAAATTATGAAAGCAGTTCCACTCACAATAGCTATAAAATACCTAAGGATATGTTTAACAAAGTAAGTGAAAACCTTTACAATGAAAATTGTTTGAAGAAGTTGAAGAAGATAAAAAAATTGAAATAGCTCTCATTTCCATGGAGTGGAAGAATTCATATTTCTAAAATTAAAATACTCCAGGACTGGAGAGATGAGTCAGCAGTTAAGAGCAATGGCTGCTATTGCAGAGGACCTGGGGTCAGTTCTCAGCAAACACATGATGGCTAACAACCATCTGTAACTCCAGTTCCATGGGATCTGATGCCCTTTTCCGACCTCTGTGGGCATTGCATGACATGGCTGCACTTACATACATGCAGGCAGTACACTCATACACATAGAATAAAAATAATAAATAAAATATTTTTAAATGGACATACTCCAAAATTAATCAACAAATTAAGTTCAACATCCCTCCAAATACCAACAACATTCTTCACAAAACCAGAAAGAATTCTAAAATCCATTCAGAAAGCATAAAAGTTATGAAATAGAAAACAAATTTTTCATAAAGAAAATTACCTGAGCTATCACACTTTCTGATTTCAAGATATACTACAGAACTACAGTGATCAAGTTTCAATAATTTATGGGTTGTTATGGATCTGTTATTGAGGATGCATGGGCAGTAGATAGTTTATGTAGTAAGAAGAGTCTGTTTTCTTCAAGAATGCGGATCCCAGTAGGTCACCGATGCTCCAGTGGATGGCCCCACAACCTGAAGTATATTAACAACACAAATTGCCTCTAATAGGTTATTAAATTTTAAAAAAATGAAGACATGTTGGGGAGGAAGAGATTTGGGGATGTATTTGCAAGGGGTTAAGAGGAGGTATTGGGGTGAATAGAATCAAATTACATTGCATGAAATTCTCAAAATAAAATTATTTGTTTAAACTTTGCATAACTTGGAAATTTGAGAGCTGACTCATTGTTTAAGACCACTTGGCTGTTCTTGCAGAGGACCCAGGTCCTGTTCCCAAGTCTGTTAACCACATGCAATCAATACCCCAGTTCCAAGGGATCCAACATCCTCATCTGGCTTCTGTGGGCATTGTATGTGGTGCATTTACATACATGAAGGCAAAACACTCCTACACATAAAATAAAAATAAATTAATAAATTTTAATTGAATGATTTTGGCATAAAAACAGACAATAAGTCAAATGGAACAAAATAAAAGATTTATAAATAAATGCATGTATCTTGAACCAACTCATTCTTGGTGAAAGCACCCAAAGTGCACATTACATAAAGGACAATTTATCTAATAAATAGTACTAGAAAAAGTGGATTTTTTAAACATTGTAAACATTGAAACTTGACAAGTACAAAGTCAGTACAATCAGTAAATTTAAAACTAATTGAGATCAAATCTGCCAAAATTCCAGCAGACATGAGGCTGCTACCTTACTGAGGAACAGCTGACCTTAAGCCTTATACCTTACCTTAAGGCTCTATACCTTACTGAGGAGCTACTGACAGTGGATTTGTTTTGTAAGGAGAATGAGTCTTTTTTGAGATGTGATCACTGGTAGGATTCCCATATTCCAGTGGATGGTCCCATACCCATGCACATATGGGCAATATTATTAGGTCTTAGTAGGTTATTCCAAAACGACGTCATGAAGTTGACATGGAGCCATGTTGTGGGGGACAAGGGGCAAAATTGGAGGGGTGAAATTGGGAGTGGATATGATCATATTTCATTGTATACATATACAATATTCTCAAGAAGGAGGGAAATTTTAATTAAAAGTAAAACAGACCTAAATGTATGACCTGAATCTCTTGAGACAAATAGAAGAAAACATAGGGAGAGAAACAGCAGGATTTTGATAAAGATATTGGTAAACCAAAACATGACAAATGAGATTATATCAAATCAATATGATTAATTATATCAAATTAATATTATAAAATACTCTTTGGAATGTGGAGAAAAAGTAAGCCATATATTGTTGAAATGTAGTTTTGAACAACTATTATAAAGAATGTATGGTGGCTCCTCAAAAACCAAAAATATAGATGTACCTTATAATTCATATTTATCATCTCTGGTTATATTTTCCAAGAAGCTAAAATTGACATACAAAGATATAATCACATGCCTATATTCACTGTAATCCTATTCTCAATAGCCCAGAAAAGGAAACTATCTAAATCTCCATAAACAAATGAATGAATAACCAAAATGCATATTACATAGTCATAAAAGAGAGAAATTCTGCCAATTGTCTCAGGAATGTGTGGACACATACAAATATCCAATTGTACCACATTAATCTGTATAACATGTTTATAAAATTACTTAAAATTTCAATAACAAAATTGTGTATTGGTAGTTAGTCATGCTTTCAACTTATTGCATTAATGAAGTGCTCTTTATTTTGCATTTATTTACTTCAACTTTTTAGTGAGATATGATACTTGTACATATTAATGGAGTACAATGCAATAATTTGATATAATGTATAAAGATCAAATCACTGTGACCAAAGAGACAGCAAAACAGATGGAATGAATTAATTACGCTATGTCCTATGAATAAAGTGCTCTGCATCTGTAGTTTTTGTACATTAGTAGTTGAACAGTACAAGTTGGATTAATTTAGAAAAGGATTTACAGGAGAGAACAGACATTGTCTCTGGGTTTTGTTTTTATCTAAAGGCATTCATGTGTGGTTAGTTTTCTTTTTTCAGTGATGTTTTAGCATACATTCACCAAGACCTAAACCCATCATCAGAAGACATAGACTTAATTTGTTCCTAGATTTGTAATTATAAACAATCTGTACATTCTGTACTTCTGTGTCCTCATACAAACTCAGTATTTGTTTCAGGATACATCTATTGTGTACTCAATTTTCCAGATGACTACATTATTATCATTACTGTGAGTTTAATTGCCAATTAACTAATTATGTACAATAGTGAGTGGTACTATGAAAAACTGTGAATGATAAATTAGAGGTCAATATCTGTGAAGATAAACAATCTTTGAAATCATCATAATGAGCAATCAGGAACATACAAACAAGCACTCAGAATTTTTCCAGGTCCTTCCAAGACTCTTTGTTAACAAAATATTTTTTGTGTTTAACATGTGAATAGAAAAGGAAATATAACCCAGTGATATATTTGTTTTACTCATATAGCAGTGACCCAGGGACTAATTGATTTAGAAAATAATTTCTTCTGATTTCCCTTTAAGATACAGTGGAGACACTGTTGTATGAAGATCTATCTAGAAATATTTTTGTTATTACAATTGACTACTATTTATTATAATCAATAAAAAGAAACTTACTTCATATAGAAACAATTTCAGGGGGATGGGGAGATGACTCAGCAATTAAGAACACTACCTGCTCTTCAAGAGGACTAGGGTTCAGTTCCCAGCACCTACATGGTGGCTAACAACCATCCCTAACTCCAGTTTCAGGGTTTCTGACACAATGTTCTGGCCTCCTTGGGTATGTTATGAGACACATGTACTTAAATACATGCAGGAAAAACAGTCATGCAAATGAAATAAATAAATAAAAATTTTGAAACAATTTAAGATTTGGTTAGCTAATACGAAATGACCAATACCATAGTTGACAAAAGGTAGAAACTGTGTTGAAATGGATGGCTTTTTTCATTAATTTCTTGTAAAATGAAAGAAGTTAGGAATAGATTCCCTTGTGTGTAGCCACAGACCCTCAAAGGAAAGACATGAAGGAAGAATATATAACAAATCCATTCTCTAATGTTATGATTTTAAATTTAAAGCACTAATTATTTTTAATGATTTTGTTTATATTTTGACAATTTCATACATGAATATTGCATTTGCATCATTTTTTCCCCTTCCAGTTCCCCCAACTCTTCCCATGTCCCTCTTAACCTTTCTCAATTTCTTGTCCTCTTCTTTGATTATTATTGTTACATATACAACACCATACACACACACACACACACACACACACACACACACACAATGCACTGAGTTCATTAAATGATGATCAGAGCTGACCATTCTGGATTAGATAATCTGTCAGGGAGTTAATCCATGAATAAAACTGATTCTCCCACCCTCAGCAGCCATTGATTGCCTACAGCTCTTCATCTAGAGGTGTGAACCTGTGACATTGTTTCCATTCACCTTGGCACGTCAACTGGTTTTGTCATTATGCAGATCTTGTTAGACTATCATACTTTGGTGATTTCATGGGTGCAGCTTCCCTATCATATCTAGAATGCATTATTTAGCACCAGGTTTCTGGTTCCTCTGACATAATCATTCCCCTACCTCTTCTGTGATGTTCTTTGAGCTTATCTGTACAGGTTGCACTCTACGTTGTACTCAGTTAGGGCTGAATACCCCATAGCAATTCTCTCTCAGTATTTTGACCAATTGTGGAATTCTGTAATAGTACACATCCATTGTAAAAAGAAATTTCTTCCAAGAGTGGTGATTACTTTGTCTCTTTTATGTAAGGATACATGTTTAATATATAGTAAGAAATTACATTCATTAGGAAATTGACAGTGGTAGGTTCTTCTCTAAGGTCTATGACCACTCCAGCCAAGTGCACTTAGCTATTTTTACAGTACCATGCACGAATTTCCTCTTATTGAACAGGCATTAAGCCCTATTAGACAGCTGTTGTGGTTCATAGGCTTTACAGCTGGGTAAGGTCATTGACTGGTTTTGTCCATTGGTAGCTAGCATAGCAATGTTCCATACTGTGAAAGCTAGTCTTTGGGGAAGAGATTTCCAGGTCAGTTACAACTCAATTGCTTCAAGTCCTGTGTCTGAAATATATTGTGTCTTCAGCATGAGGGTCTTATGTTCAAGTTCTGGATGCAACCAAAGAATGGGGTAACAGCTTATATTATTTTAGGAGTCTCTTCATATACCCTGACCAAGAGCTTGAAGGGAGGATTTCCTTGCCCAGCACTGTAAAACACTAATACATTTATAGTTCAATAGTAACTAGTAATAAAAAGAGTTTAAGGAATGTTTTATAATTTAGATGACAGAAAAAAGCTTGAATTTGTTATGTTCTTACATTAAGCAAATAATACTTGATAATAATATAATAAAAATGAATACATAACAAATCGATTCACAGAAAGAATTGAGGCTAAGAAGTGGTAACCATACTTTCTAGTTTGATTTTTTTTTTTTTTTGGTCTTTTTGAGACAGGGTCTCCCTGTAGCTCTAGCTGTCTTTTTTAATTTCAATTTTTATTTAATCCTTTTAAATTTTAAGATATTTTCCAGCATGAGATTCATTATATCATTTTGAAAGATAATTTGATCTTATTGATTGTCCACTTCCAACCCCCTCCCCTGTGGCCCTGCCTTCCTCATTTTTGTCTCCTCCTCTCCTCATTAAATAGCCTTAATTCTGCTCCTATGTTACACATACTGCATTACTTTTAACTTTTTTCTTTCATTGACCTATTTCTGCTTTTCTTTTTAATACACTTGTGTGTGTGTGTGTGTGTGTGTGTGAGAGAGAGAGAGAGAGAGAGAGAGAGAGAGAGAGAGAGAGTTGCAGGTTAGATCACAGCCTCCTGTAGTTTTCTCTTTCCACCATATGAAAGGCTTTTAGTTTTAGCAGCAAGTCCTTTACTCACTGAGCCATTTCTCCAGCTGACATTTCTAGTTTTGAAAGCCCCCTCCCCCAATATATATATGCGTGTACACTCAAATTAGAAACTAGAATCCACATCTAAGAGAAAATATGCAGTATGTATCTTTCTAAGTCTTCATTTTCCTTAACATACTGATTTCAACTTTCATCCATTCTTCTGCAAATGCCATAATTTCATTTTTTATGGGTGTACTTAATTCCATTGTATGTAATAGCCTACATTTTATTTGCCTATTGATGAGTATCTACATTGGGTCCATTTCTTAGCTATTATGAATAGTGCCATAATAAACATGAATGTAGAAATATCTCTGAGGTAGGTCATAGAGTTCTTTGAACATATATCTATCTAAAAGTTGTATAGCTGGGTCACAAGATAGTTCTATTTTTTTGTTTTTGAGAAATCCTCATACTGATTACACCATCCACTATAAAATCACAAACAGCAAGAAGCAAGAGAATCTAAATAGTAGCTGCTATAATAACTTAACCTATGGGCATAAAATACAAATGCTTAGACAATACTTTAGCAAGTGTGTCACATCCATCTAGCAAAACCATTGCAGTAGCTTCCATTGGGGCCTATATTCTCCCCTGCTACAGGGGATTGGCCTGGTTTATAGTACCAGATGTGTGTTCCACCCCTAAGAGTGGGCATTATATCCAATTGAATATTTGCTGATTGTACATACACTAGACACTCCAGTTTTGCACCAGCAGCAACATCTGTTTGGTATGTTGATAGAGCAAAATGTGGGGTCCATCATTGAGCAGAATTATACGGGATGATTCTTCCCCAGTCATCTTTGTGCTGCCTTTTAGCACCATGAAAGCCACCTATCCAGTGTTAGAGAGTTCCCAGCTTAGTACAAGCTTGATTTCTCCCTCTCCCTGGCTCACATCATGCAGTGTCTTCAGCAATAGAGTTTTCTGTCCATTTCAATGTACAAATAACATTATTGGCAATGGTCTTTATTGTTTTGGGGACCTCTAGGGCCCCTCAGGCCAACAACTCATAGGGAGGCAGCCCACCTCTGGCACTGGGATTTCTGTTTAACAACCATCTTGCTCCTGGAAGGGCTTTCTTCCATCCCCGTAAGGGTTTCTTCTGTGCTTAAGGCTTTTTTTTTAAACTGTGTATCTGAAGAATGTTTTGTCCTTTATTCCCATAGTACTTTGTATAGCTCTCCCTCTCCCTCCTCTTTAACTGCTCCTTTTTGAATATTTCTCCCCTAGTAATGCCTTTATGATAGTTTCTTTTCTTAAAATTTTTTTTATTATTTATTTATTTATTTATTTATTTATTTATTTATTTATTTTCTTTTGTGTGTATGAGTGCAAGGCCCACAGAAGCAAGAAGAGGGCCTGGGCCTCAGAGCCCCTGTAGAGTTATGGATGGTTGTTAACTACCATGTGGGTGCTAGAATTCAAACCCAAGTCCTCTGCAAAAACAGGCAATGCTCTTAACAGTTGATACATCACTCCAGCCCCAAGTATGCTGATAGTTTATTTTGCTGTGCAGCATCTTATTATTTTAATTTATCCCATTTGTCAATTTTTAGGATTATTTCTTGTTCTACCAGAGTCCTATTTGGAAAAGTCTTGTCCATGACTATGTCTTGAAGTGTTTACTCTGTGATTTTTCTTTAGCATTTTCAGTAGTTCAGATTTTATATTAAGGTATTTGATGCACTTTGAATTAATTCTTGCTCAGAGTGAGAGATATACAGTTCTATTTCTATCCTTCTGAAAGTGGATATTCAGTTTCACCAAGACCATTTACTGAAGGAGCAATCTGTTTTATTTTTTCAGTGTAAGTTTCTGACACTTTTGTGAAAAATTAGATGGCTGAGTTACTGAGTTGTTGGTTCCAAAGCCAGGACCCTAGCAGCTCTAACAAGGTAGGCTTGATCAACATTCCTAATTAGAGAATGTAGAGAATAGTGAGAAACAGAAAGCAGATGTATTCACTGAGGCCAACTTGGGAAGAGAAACAAATAAAGACTTGCAGCTCCCTGTGGTGGAAATCTTTAGTTGTCAATTTGACACACTTGGGTAGAGGGAGCCTCAATTGGTGAATTGCCTGCATTGGACTGGCCTGTGGCCATGTTTCTAGGACATCTTCTTGATTATTGAGTGACATAGGAGGGCCCAGTCCACTGTGGGTGATGCCACCCCTGTGCACGTGGGCCTATGCTGTATAAGAAATCAGGCTGAGCATGGGCCAGGTGATCATGCCAGTAAGCAGCGTGCTTCCATGACCTGTGCTTCAGCTCCTTCTTCCAGGTTCCTGCCCTGAGTTCCTACTTTGGCTCCCTCAGAAATGAATTGTGACCCAGGAAATGTAAGCTGAATAAACCCATTCCTCCCCAAGTTGGTTTTGGTCAGAGTATTTTTTTCACAGCAATGGAAAGACAAAATAGAACACTCCTCAAGTCTATTTAACATACCCACATTTATTTTAGGTTTAAATAATGGGATGACAGTGTGCATAATAAAGCAGTCCTAGTCAAGGTATAGTCCTACCCATTATTGGACCATAGTTGCCTGGGCTCCCATCTGTCCTATAATATGGTCTGACAAGTTTTCAGAACTATGTGAAATCTCTTCCCTGGAGCCAAGTTCCTCCTCTAGACAATGCCAGGGTTTCAGCCTTTTACTGCTCCCAGTATGAGATTCCTTAAGAAATTTCAGATCCATGGAGTTGTCTCAAAAGATCTGCTATAAAAGGAAGGACACATGTGCGTCTCTTTAGAATATCTTTGTTCCTATCAGGACAGTTATAGTAATAGTTGTGTGAGTTTATTTCTGGGCCCTCTATTCTATCCCATTGAATATGAATGTCTGTTTTTATGTCAGGACTATGTTGCATTTGTTACTTATGTCTCTGTATTATAATTTGAGGTCAGATACTGTGAAACCTTTAGCAGTGTAACTTCTGCTTAAGATTTCTTTGGCAATTTGAGGTCCTGGGTTTTCATAGGAATTTTAGTATTACTTTCTGTAGTTCTGTGAATAATAATTTTGGAATTTTGATGGGAATTTCATTGAAACATTAGAATGCTTCAGTAATAGAGGCAATACATGTGTATGGATTCACTAGTGTGTTCTTAAATGTTTTCTTCTATGACTTTTTGGCATGACTAAGTTACATTATGGCTATGAAATAAAGAATAGTCTTACTCAGGATCCTTTTTAAGGCCAAGAGTAGACCGAAACTCTGAGGACCTATTGACTCAAATTTTTCTTGGAACTCTACTCTACAGCAAGAACATTACTTGTTCTTGATTGATACAGTATCTCCAGCATGAAATGGGGAAGTAAAAGTGAGATACTTATCTTACCGGAGAATCTTTCTTTTTCTGATCCCTAGATCTAGACTAACACTCATGCATACCATCATAAACAGGTGTTATAAATTTCTCTTGTTGTTTTCAATGAGATAAATGAGTTTTTGCAATGATTTTATGTGTTAATGTACAAAATATGCATATACACATTCATACACTATCTTGGCCAATGGACAAGGAAGAGCTCTGAGAGAATCAGGTCATATGTCTAGGTCACAAGAGAAGCACATAGCTCAGTGAGCTGGTTTATATTAAAAGCAACCCAGAGAATGGCCACATTGTAAATCATTCCCATATGCCTTAAAATTTTAATTATAGAGGCCTTTTAGCTCCTTCTATACGTTTATTTCTAGATATTTTTGAAGCTATTCTAAATGGGATACTTTCCTTCACAAATAATTTTGGGTATAAAGAAAATCTACCAGTTTTTAGGTTGATTTTATATCTCGCAACTTTGATGAAAATATTTAACAGAATTAAGAATTTTTGTCAGGATTCTATACGGCCTTTTAAATACAGAATCACGTTATTTGAAATGGGAATTTTCACCTCTTTTTTCCTGTTTCTATCTCTTACATTTCTTTCTCATGACTTACTGCTCTAGCAGGAATTGGAATACTATGTTAAATAAGAGCAGAGACAGTGGGTATACATATCTTACTGCGTATGTTATAGGAATGATCAGCTTTCTTAGTGACACTGTTTCTGGGAAGATGTGAACATTTACTCACTCCAGAGAGGGATCAAACTACAGGCCAAAGTAAAACTATTATTGTCTATTTTGAAGAGAACAGATAATGAGATCATGTTCTTTCTTTGCTTGCTTGTTTGGTTTGTTTTCCATATAATCAGCTGTTCTGTCCCTACTAAATATATAGTTCAAATCACTGGCATTTAAGTTTATTACTGAGGGGGATTTGGTATTTCTTATGGTTTTGACAGTTGTTCTAGTTGGTTGGATCATTGCTGTTTTTTTCTTCCTCCATAATTACAGAATTTTAGAGATTTTCTGGGTTACTGTGTTGGACATGTTGTATTCCTTCTCAGCTTTCCTTGTTCAAGTATTCCTCTCATGAAATTTATTATTTCCTCTGCTGCTGTGACTGAAACTTTCTTTTTCCTCTGTGCTTAGTTTATGTCTGTAGTTTATTTTGACAGTGCTAATTTTGTCATGAAATGCCATAGATTTTTCTTTTTTATTGTTTTTATTTCTCCATTAGTTTTAAGAGCTAGCTATGATGGACAGAACAATCTTGGTTCGTAGTAATTTACTCTCAGTGCTTGAAAAATTTCATTCTTGGCCTTCTTAACTTTATGGTTGCTAATGAGACTTTTGATGGCATTCCAAGGTGCTTGCCTTTGTAGGTAATTTGGTAATTTCCAATTACAGATTTAATATTGTTTACTTGTTTTGAAATTTTACAGCTTCACTATGATATGTTGTAGATTGGTTCTTTTCTGATTATGTCTATTTAGGATTCTATCTTATTTAAAAAATTTTTTAGATTTATTTATTGTGTTTTTCAGTAATCCAGACAAGTTATAATGGTGGTTTAAATTCAGCAGACTTAGAACCACTGTGAAATGTTTTTATTTGATAGTTTTTTAGAATCTGAGTCTATTAAATGTACTTGCATATTTAATTTGAATACAAGAAAAGAATTGACTATAACTCCTTTAGTTATAAGACAACATAACTAGTTGATAGATAATATCAGTTATTGAAATAGTTACATATTACAGAAATTTCTTTGGTTGGAAAATAATTTTACTTTTTTTTTTACTGTTTTTTAGATTGAAAATTACTATTTGAGATTCTTGTTCAATGATTGTTCAGTTCAGTTCATTATCAATATCTGAATATCAATATGAAAATGATGCTACTAGATGAAATTATTTAGAGAAAGTTATATATTAAACAGAAAAATACAAAAATTCATTTTCCTTTAAATAGAAAGTGAAAAATGAAAGAAAAAAATGAAAAATGAAAGCAATAGATAGGCTTAGAAATGAAAATTGTTTCCGGAACGAGAGAATGTTCATCTGTGACAAATTTGAGAAGATTAGTACAACAAAGGATTCACCACTGGTTCTGGCAAATATACATTATTGGGAATCATAAAAAAAAATGATTCTAACAGGAACGGTGTATGCAAAGAAAGACCTAATTGAAGAGAGAATGAGTGCAGAGTTATTAAGCCCACATTATAATTACCTGAGTAAAACAGTCCAACACTCAAATTTAGTTTTTAAGCATGGACTCAAACCTGGAGGATACTTGCTTCCTCAGATGTATCTTGGAATAAGCTATCTTGCTGGAACTGTGGAACTGTATCTGGACCTGTATCTGGATTTTATGTCATTGACTTGGGCTTCACTCATCATTTTCATGCATCAAAAGTGTTTCTCTAGCTTTAGTTGGAGAAGTATAAGTTTGATTTCACCCTTATCAACAAGCATTCTTTCTCAATCTTGCTTTTACATTTCTAGTTCTATAATATTTCTTGTACACAGCATCAATCTTCCTTCTTAATCTATACTGTGTTCAGTGAAGATGGGTGTGCTGTCTTTCAGGGCTTGATATGTTAATTCTAAAGCATATTTACATTCATTTATTATCTTTTTGTATGTTCAGTAGCAAACTGAGTTTCCCAGGAAACAAGATTAAGTGCCCAGGTCATAAGACGTAAGCATACATGGTTTTTGCCAGGGTTTATTAAAAGTCATTAGTCTGGTTTATGCCTTTTATATAAATACCATTGCCACAGATGAGCAAAAAGTAACATGGTAAAAGAGAAAATACTTATTCTGGTGAGTTTTGCTATAAATGGTTAAGCCTAGTAAAAATATATTTATAATAGATAATATGTTTACAAAAATTCCATATGTGAATGTGAATATACACACCCACATTATTTGTTGACTAAAAATGTATAAAATGGTTGCCATATGAATTTATTCTTAACACTGTAGTACTGTAACACACAAATAGTAAAAAACTAAAAACATTTTAACAAAAATCATGGCCTGAAATATAATACTATAATAAATCAACACTAATGTACTTTGGAATTCTCCCCATCCAAAAAATCAGTAAATACACAAAATTCAGTCCTTACTTAATCCAAAAATTTTGTCCCTAAAAATATTTATTACACAATTTCTAAAGTACAGGGCTATCATACTAATACACTTATAAATATTGATACACTTGGCTTTCTTTCCATTATTTTAATTGGTATGAATATTAATAATTTGTTTTATAGGTCAATCTTAACATAAGTATTGAAAATTAAACTTTTCTAAAGGTCTTTTAATGACTTTAGCTGGGTAAAACAAGTGGAAGAGTAGTATTCAAAGGTGAAGATGACAGATTAGCAAATTAAAAAATTTTTATACTGTCTAGAAACAAGGTAGTAGAGGAGATTTATAGATTAGTATTATTAAACACAAAACTTTATATTTAGAATCTCTTCTAGGAAAGGACTTTATTATTAAAGCCTAGTAGCATTCTGATACTGGGCATTTCAAGCCAAAGTAACATTTATATAAGTATGCAGTAAATAGCTGGAAAACCATGAAAAGCATTATTCTACTACTATGCAGTAATAATGCCTTTGAAATTTATGCAACACTTTAAAATCTATATTGAAAGCTCTGAGTCTTTGTCCACTTAATATTATTAACATGGAACAAGGCACAGTGGTGCACACCTTTAAATTAAGCACTTAGGAACCAGAGGCAGGTGGATCACTGTGAGGCTGGGATGGCCTCTGTAGCAAGTTCTAGGCCAAGTGGGGCTATGTAGTAAGACCCTGTCTCAAAACATAGAGACAAACAAAAATTACTAACATGGAACAGTTCTCTTTTGGTTTATTCCAAATGAAAATCATGCTTCTATTAAGATACTAGTTACCAATACATTTTGTCTACAAAAAATAAATTTATACTTTCTCAACCAAATGAAATCATTTTTCCCTGTCAAACTGAAAATTTATTGTGATACAGTTTTGTGGGGTTTTCCAGGGAGGGGAGGTTGTTTTGGTTTTTGAAGATAGAGCTCCCTGTAACCCCAGCTGGTCTGGAACTCACTACATAGAACAGGCTGGCCTCATTCTCACAGAGATCTGCCTGCCTTTGCCTCCTGAATGATAGGAATAAATGTGGCAAGATGTGCAGCTTTGGTGCATTTATTAAAGTCACTAGCTGAACCTAGTACAAATTATTCACAGAAATTTTATTTTATTGCCTTGTATGTTACTCAGGATTTTTCCTATAGAAAATTAATTTTCTAAAAAATTTCATGGTGCATAGAACTGTGATCCCTTCCTCTTGTGAACCTGGAGCTGTGATCTCCCCTTGTGTGTGTGCTGAGGCTGTGGACAACTTCTTGAACCTGTAGTTGTGGTCCCCTGCTTTAATCAGGAGCTGTGGTCCCCTCTTGTGAACCTGGTACTGTTGTCCTCTCCCATGAGCTGGAGTTGTAGTCCTTCCATTTGAAAGTGGAACTGTAGACCCTTCCTGTAAGCTGGAGCAATGGTCCCCTCTTGTGTACCTAGAGCTGTTATCTACTCTCATGAGCTGGAACTGTGATCCTCTCCTAAAAGCTGGAGCTGTGGCCCATTTCCCATGAGCCACAGTGGTGGCTCTCTCCTGTGAATTGGAGCTGTGGTTGTTAGGGTCCGTGACTCAGTGGGTATCTTCTGGAGAACAAATGCATGAGTATGGAGATGCAAAGATCAAGCAGAGTTTTATTAAACCAGCTAGCTGGGGCCAACCGTCCTTCCAGGACACACAGGTCTCGTTAGAGT
>NW_008355363.1:265876-270577 GCF_000622305.1 Nannospalax galili | reverse complement strand
TTATACAACCAATAGTTTCAAAGCAAGCATTTCACAAACCAATAACTTCAAAACAAGAAAAATGTTACAACTCCCTTCAGGTGTCTCAATCGGGGAAGGATGGGTGGTATGTGCCTGGTGCAACCCTTCCCTGTTATCTTGTGTAAGCAGACATGCCTACATGACACGACACAGATCAGACAGGTCAGGTTCCAGGGCTGTAGCACTTGCCCCTATCTCCGGATGCCTGTGTCTCCAGTTTAGTTAATTGGTTACAAGCAGTAAATTTAAACAAGTAAATTCAAGCAGTCAATTCAGACAAGCAGTATATTCAAACAAGCAGTAAATTCCTTTTTCCCTAACATTTCCCCCCCTTTTTCTAAGTCAGACTGAGGAATCTTCCTCAGCAGTGTCTAAGGCTTGGTATTTCTGGCGAAGGACCAAGAGATGGATAGTATTGATTTTTTCCTGAACAAACTTTAGTAGCCTATTTATTATGCAGGGACCAATTGTGACCAATAGCAGTAGAATAATTAGAGGTCCTGCGATAGCTGAGAGGAGAGTTGTAAACCATGGTTTATGTGTGAACCAGGACTCGAACCAGCCTTTATGGTCCTCATATTCTCTACGTCTTTTTTCTAGGTCCAGCTTTAACTTGGCCAGAGATTCCCTAACTGCTCCTGTCTTATCCACATAGAAACAGCATTCTTCCTTTAAGGCAGCACATAGTCCCCCTTCCTTTAGGAACAATAGATCTAGCCCTCTCTTATTCTGCAATACTACTTCTGACAAGGAGGTGAGGGATTGCTGTAGGTCTGACATTGACTGCCGGAGCTGCTCTAAGTCCTTGTCAACAGCCAGTCTTAGGGCTGTAAGTCCTTGTTCCCACATTACTAGGGATGCAATTCCTGTTCCTGCTCCGGCCAGCCCCAAAGAAAAGAGGGTCCCAATGGTCAGGGCTGTGATGGGCCCCCTTTTACTCCTAAGGGGACCTAGTCTTTCTTCCCAGTAAGAGAGAAAAGATTCATGGGTGTGGTATGAAAGCTGGGGCAGAATGGCCACTAGTACACAGAACTCAGCAGTGGAGTTAAACACAGAGGTGGATAATGCTGGGGTGAGGCCTATTTTTGAGCAAAGCCACCATCCTGAAGAGGGTATAACCCACTTTTCCTGCTCCCATGGGCCGGTAACGCTTGAGGAGCATACCTGGCTTTGGGATGCTGGAACTGTGCCTACACAGGTACCAGTGCTAGAAACCTGGGAAATAGTGAATCCCCATGGTCTCCCGTCCCAGTAAGTATGATGAGAGCTGTTGAGAGTGTAAGAGCCATTCATCCCGATTGCTACCCAGAAAGGTGGGGATCCAGGGTAGCATAACCAACATGGGTCCTCAAGGGAGGGACTGGTGTGATTTAGGGTCTCTACCACTGCTTGTATCATTTCCCACATGGGATTCTTGAAAGGAGGTGGGTTTCCCATAGTTGGGGTAGCAGATGTAGTAGGCTGGGGAATGAGCCTCGGTGTAGGACGTCGGGGCTCTGGGCGGGGAGGTTTCAGCACTGGATTGGGCCCTATTGCTAATTTGACTACTGCCTTGACCTTGAGGAAGATCTGAAACATAACCCCTATAGTCGGTGGCCATGAGTTAGGTCTCAGGCCCCATGTCAGCCCACTTGTCCACCTCCTATCTTGTTTTCCTTTTGAGGTAAAGGTGATTTTTATCTTATTAGCTTCAAGAGATACTTTTTGCCTGTCGCATGGATTGATAAATCTCATGTCAATTAAATCAGGGGAAGCTTTCCGTCTCTCCTGTCCATCGCTAGTCTCTACGCAATCCCATTTAGCACAATAAAAACTTTCAGCACCCCCACAATGTTGCTTCGACCATCCTGTCCGGAAACTAGGGCAAGCATAGAACCCATTGCTACGAGAGGTTTGGCGGCCCTTCCAGACACACCAGGGTGGGTTCTGGGGAAGGGATTCCCTCAATACAAGTTCTAAGTTTACATACAGGTCCGGCCACCATGTCCACAGTGGGGCAATGCGAGAGATTTGGCCCCATTCCTCATGAGTGTTGCCATTTCGCAGGATCCACCTCTGATGCACCGGTTGGTGGGGGTTGGTGCCTCGGGCTTCCATCAACTCTGCTGTCCTCGGGATAGTCCATAATAAGGAGCTTATCAGCAGGAATCCTCTCATGTCTGGCTCAGCTGTAACTTCAAGGGATTAGCAGGATTTGGTCGCACCTCCCACTTCCTTACACCGAATTCCGAGTCTTCAAGGGGCAAGGCCTTCCGAACGTGGATGTGGTGGACCCAGGGAGCGATGCCGTCAACCTTTAGAGCAGTGGGGGTGGTAAACAGTACAGCATAAGGTCCCTTCCATCTGGGTTCGAGAGTTTTTACTTTGTGTCTTTTGACCAAGACCATGTCCCCTGGGACTAAATCATGCTCCACAGTTGGGGTTCTTTCCCCTTCATAGTATGCTTTGATTAGGGGCCAAATATTTTGCTGTACTTTGGCAAGGGATTGCAACACATTTAAGTAGTCAGGGGCTGACTTCTCTTCCCTCGGGGGCTGGGTTCGCCGGGTTATTGGTGGAGGGGCCCCATACATTATCTCAAAGGGGGTGAGACCATGTACATATGGGGAGTTCCGAATGCAGAAGATGGCCAAGGGGAGGAGAGTCACCCAGTCACAGCCAGTCTCAATTCCCAATTTAGAAAGGGTCTCCTTTAATGTCCGGTTCATTCATTCTACCTGCCCCGAGCTCTGTGGGTTGTAAGCACAATGCAATTTCCAATCTGTCCCCAGAGCCTGGGCACTAGCAAATACTTGTACCCATACTTTCCTGGCTTTACCTCCGTGAAGTCTATCTCCCAACTTCTTCCTGGGGCCCTCCCCCTCTCCCGGATACCTGTTGGGTGGAGCCCCTTTGGGGCTGGTCTTAGCTTTGCACAGCTCTCGCATACCCCCGTGATCTGATGTGCAGCCTCGTTCTGGTGTGGAAATACCAACTGTGCATTCTGAAAAAGACTGACCAACTTCTTCCAACCTAGATGGGTGGATCTGTGTAGGTTGGTGAGCATGTATTTCCCTAGTACTTCCGGTAAGATCAGTCTACCTTCCTGGTCCCTTCTCCAATCCCCATCCCCAGGCTTTTCTCCCGGAGCTTGTTTACTTATCCACTCAAGGTCCCGTGGGGAATAGTCAGGGCTGGGGGGTAAGGTCGGTAGTTCAGGTATGGATACCTCTAGAGCTGCCAGCACAATGGGGTCTAAGAGAGCTACCCTCCTGGGCTCTGCATCAGCAGAGTTGTTACCAATAGCCTCAGGAGTCTTTCTGGACTGGCGCCCAGGCACATGTATAACTGCCACCGCCCTAGGCCTTTCCACAGCTGTGAACAGTCTTTGAACTTCCTGCAAGTTCTTCAGCTCCTTTCCTTCTGCGGACTGGAATCCTCTTTCCAGGTAAATGGAGCCATGAACATGCACAATACCAAAAGCATACCTGCTATCGGTATAAATGTTAGCTCACCTGCCTCTGCTCTCTCCAGTGCCTCTGCGAGAGCAAAAAGTTCTGCCTTCTGGGCTGAGGTGCCAGGGGGCAGGGCTGCACTCCAAATGACTTCCCCCTTGTGCATCACTACCGCTGCTCCGGCTCGTCTAACCCCATCTTGCACGAAGCTGCTTCCAACTGTACACCAGTCTAATTCACTATTTGCCAGTCGCGTATCTCTCAGATCTGCCAGTACCTGGATGATTTCAGAGAGAACGTCTCTACAGTCATGGATGGGGGTTGACAGGTCTGGGTTTGGCAGGAGAGTGGCAGGATTCAGGGTCACTGGGGCTGAGAAGGTGATTCGAGGAGAGTCCAGCAGGGGCCCTTGGTAGTGGGTGAGCCTGGCATTTGTCATCCATTTCCCTGGAGGGTGCCTGAGAATTCCCTCCACAGTCACTCTTAAGTCTTGTCCAAAGGTCAGCTTGTCAGCTTCCTTTACCAGTAGGGCGATGGCTGCCAAGATGTGCAGGCAAGATGGCCATCCTGAGGCCACTGGGTCCAGCCGCTTGGACAAGTAAGCCACCAGTCTCTTCCATGGGCCTAGTTGCTGGGCCAGGACTCCTTTGGCCACTCCCTTCTTTTCATCTATAAATAAAATGAAGGGTTTTTCTGGGTCTGGCAGAGACAAGGCAGGGACCTGGAGAAGAGCTTCTTTAATCTGTCAAATGCTTCTTGTTGTTCCTGACTCCACCTCCAATCCGGTCCATCTTTGGTGGCTTCATACAGTGGACGGGCTATCTCTGCATACCCTGGGATCCAGAGTCTGCAAAACCAAGCTGAGCCAAGGAATTCCCTCACTCCCCGGGGAGAGGAGGGCACAGGAATGGTCAGGATAGTCTGTTTTATGGCTTGTGTCAGCCATCTGGCCCCTTCTGCTATCTTGTACCCCAAGTAAACCACTGACCTCTGGCAGATGTGCACTTTTTTGGTGCTGGCCCAATATCCCAGGCTGCCCAGTTAGGACAACAAGTTCTTCGTAGCTTCCACGCACTCTTCGTGAGTTGCTGTAGCCAGCAACAGGTCATCCACATACTGTAGCAGAGTCCCATGGGGGTGCCTTTTGAGGAAGGGCTCCAGATCTTGGCTTAGTGCCTCATTGAACAAGGTGGGAGAGTTCTTAAAGCCTTGTGGCAGTCTGGTCCAGGTGAGCTGCCCTGTCTAC
>NW_008355363.1:243577-265773 GCF_000622305.1 Nannospalax galili | reverse complement strand
TGGCAGGTGGCTAAGTAGGGTGTATGGATTGGGTACCGTGGGGTGAATGTCTTCTACTCTTTCATTTACCCTTCGCAAATCCTGCACCGGTCTGTAATCTCCACTGCCAGGCTTTCTCACAGGAAGCAGGGGTGTATTCCATGCTGACTGACAGGGTTTAAGGATTTTTACTTCTAGCAGTCTATGGATGTGAGGCGCTATTCACTTCCTAGCCTCTTCTGGCATCGGGTACTCCTGGACCCGAATGGGCAAAGCCATGGCTTTGAGTTGGACTACAACCGGGGGCAGGTGCTTAGCGAGGCTGACTCCTCTGGTTTTGGCCCAGGCGGAAGGGAACTTTTGCAACCAAGAACTCATGTCTCCCTGGCTCTCCTTTTCTAGGGCCACCGGGAACAGGCGATATTCATCAGCCAGAGATAAAGACAACACATGTACTGGATGCAGGGGCTGTCCTTCTGAGTCCATGACTTTTATCCCTTTAGGCTCAAAATGGATATGTGCCCCGATTTTGGTGAGTAAGTCTCTACCTAGCAAAGGTGCGGGACTCTCAGGCACAACCAGGAAGGAGTGGGAAACCTGATGCCTTCCCAAGTCCACTTTCCTGTTAGTGGTCCAGGTGCACCTCTTAGTTCCTGTAGCTCTTTGGACTATGCTTGTGCATCCTGGCTTTAGAGGACCACGAGCTTGATTGAGAACTGAATACTGTGCCCCAGTATCTACCATGAAGCCAGTGGGAGTCCCCTCCATGCACAGAGTTACCCAAGACTCGGGGAGGGGAGCCGAGTCCCATCCCCATCAGTTTCCATCTCCCAGGTGGAGGGTCCTGATAGGGCTCCCTCCTCCTTGTCTTCCTCTTCTTTGTGGGCACTCTCTCTTCCAATGCCAATATCTTTTGCACAGGGTGCACTGTTCCTGCGCTAGTTTAGATGGGCGGGGTCCTGCTCTCTGAAGCGACTCAGGGCTCCCTTTCACTCTGGCCAGGAATATTCTGGCCCTCTCCTCCCTCTGCTTCTTGTTCTCTTTTCTTTGAAATTCTCTGTCCTCTTTCCTATTTTTATCCTGCATCTCTCGTTCCTCCTTCCTTAGCCTCTCCTCCCTGTCCTCCGGAGACTCCCTAGCATTAAAGACCTTCTCTGCTTCTTATGAAGTTTTCTCCTAATATCAGAGGCTGCCTGGTTAATAAAAGAGAGAACCACAGCTGACCTGTGTTCTTCTGCCTCTGGGTTTATAGGGGTGTACTGCCTATAGGCATCAAATAGCCTTTCCAGATACATGGCTGGGCTTTCGGTTTCTCCCTGAACAATTGTTTTTACCTTAGCCAGATTAGTGGGCCGTCTTGCAGCAGCCTGGAGACGGGTCATTAGAGTCTGGCGATAGACTTGAAGATGCTCCCTACCTTCTGCCATCCTAAAATCCCAATCTGGACATGTGAGGGGGAATGCCTCATCGATGGCAGGTTGAAGAGTAGTGGGCCTCCCATTTTCTCCAAGGACGTTCTTCCTGGCTTCATTAAGGATCTGCTCCCTCTCTTCAGTGATAAAGAGGGTGTGGAGCAGCTGCTGGCAGTCGTCCCATGTGGGGCAATGAGTGAACATAATAGATTGCACCAAACCTATAAAACACTTGGGGTCTTCAGAAAATGGGGGGTTTTAGGTCCTCCAGTTGTAAAGATTGCTAGAGGAGAATGGCCAGTATTGATACTGTTGGTCATCTGGGCCGCCGATTGCTCATATCGGCAACACTGGCACAGCCCCTCCTGTGGTGGAGGAGGGGGCCTCTCCCATTCGGTCCCTATTTCCCCAAGAGCTTAGCTGCATTCTTTCCACCTCTCCAGGTTGTCCATCCTCTCCTGTGGAGGAGTCTGGGGAGGGGGCAACCACTGGATTCCCATGGGGAGCCCCGGCTCCATCTAGGCCACCTCGGCTTCTCCACCCCGTGGAGCTGCATAAGGTGGCGGCTGCTCAACAGGTAAAGGGGGGTAGAGGGAGGAGCTCTCGGGGAGAACTGGCAGAGCACTAAGATCCCTGCCTCTGTGACTGGAGGACTTCAAACCTTCCTGGGCAACCATGATGGAGACTTTTGGTGGGCAAACATGAGGCTTTCTCACCAAGAGGGGCCTTAGCCAGGATGGGGAATGCTCTGCCAGATTCTCCCACAAAAGGATATAGGGGAGTTGATCCGGTTGGCCCTCTGGGTCAGGCTGGCTAATGACAGCCTTGACCTTGCCGATGGTGTCCAGGGAAAGGGACCCCTGGGTTGGCCAACCTACTCCAAAGGTGGGCCATTCAGTCGAGCAGAAAGTGCCAAACTTACCCTTCCTGATGCTAGGGCCCAATTTCAAAGCCCATTCCTTCACCTCCGAGAAGTGAGAGAGAATCAAACTTTTAGGAGTGGCCTGAGTCTGGCCCATGTTGGAGGTCACAGAAGAGAGAGAGAGAGAGATGAAAAGGGAGAAGTAAAGATGCCACTCTAAACAATGATGGCCAGTGGGTGTGCTTGTGGACGGGTGCCTGTTGTTGCCCAGTTTTTCTTCTGTGGGGGACGTGAATTTATCTGGGATTCACACCTGGGACCCCGTTATCCTCTCATGGGAGCCTTTTAGCGGCGAGCACCCTGTGGCTCTTACTAGTTCGACCCATACCCGCGGGGCTTTCTCAGTGGACGGAGAGAGGGATGGAGAGGGGTGGGAGATACAGAGAATAAATAGATGGAAAAGGAGGAAAGGTGTTGGGGAACCCTGCTGTTAGGGTTGCAGTTTCTCTATGTCCGGATAGCCTAATGGGCTTGGCGTTTGATGGAGAGACTCCCCTTTTCAGCAGGGCGCCTCCTACTCTCTTCCCGGAGGAGTTCCATCAACACCCACTCGCCCAATTCTGTGTTCGCCGTTCCTGTACTTCCCTGCCCTCGTGGTTCGGTGGCCAACGACCCATGAGCCGAGGGGGAGCCCCCCCCAGCTATCCTGAGCCTCCCGCATCTTGGCGTAGCCCACCCGGCAGCCTGCAGCCCCCTGCAGAGCCTGAATTCGCCAACACCGCCGTGGACCCGCCCGGCAGCTTGCAGCCCCCTGCAGAGCCTGCACTCGCCAACGCCGCCGTGGACCCGCCCGGCAGCTTGCAGCCCCCTGCAGAGCCCCGCCTGCACTCCCCGGCAGCCTCGGAGGAAGAGAGAGAGCCAGAGACCCGCCCACGCAGCAGAAAGGAAGGTTTTAAAATAGAGAGCGTAGAGAAAAATACAAAACCAGACCCCCCCCCAGTAAGACAATTAGCACAACCATCAAGCACGCGCACCACATCTCATTGCATTTGCTCAGACCGGTCATCCTCTCACCCTGGCGCGCACCGCATTCACCACCTTCACTCTCACCTTCGGGATCCCCGAGACTCCTCATGATTCTCCCAAAAGGCGTCCACTCGGACTGCCTCAAGGTAACGAGCTTGACCTCCTCTTCCTCTGGTGCCAGGTTTCTGCCGATCGGGCTTCCTCCCCAGGGCTGAGACACTCAGACCCTAGGTGCCGGGACTCGAACCCGGATTTCCCTGCTCGGGACTCGAACCCGAGACCAGACACGGGATGGCGATTCCTGCCTTATTCTGGATTTTACAGACACGAGGGAGCCACCCTCGATTTACACTGCCCTGTCTGGAGAAAAGAAACTCTGCCCCCGTTCGTCCTTTGATCCCCAGAAGCCCCCCACGAATCCTGTGATGAGCCCCCAAAATGTTAGGGTCCGTGACTCGGTGGGTCTCTTCTGGAGAACAAATGCACGAGTATGGAGATGCAAAGATCAAGCAGAATTTTATTAAACCAGCTAGCTGGGGTCAACTGTCCTTCCAGGACACACAGGTCTGGTTAGAGCGATCGACCCTGAGGCAATTTTAGGTAAAGATTACATAGGCTCCCACAACCATTACACAAAAGCCTGTGTTTATACAGCCAATAGTTTCAAAGCAAGCATTTCACAAACCAATAACTTCAAAACAAGAAAAATGTTACAACTCCCTTCAGGTGTTGTGCCTGGCACGACTCTTTCCTGTTATCTTGTGTAAGCAGACATGTTTACATGACATGACACAGAACAGGTCAGGCTCCGGGGGCTGTAGCACTTGCCTCTATCTCCAGATGCCTGTGTCTCCAGTTGAGTTAATTGGTTATAAGCAGTAAATTTAAACAAGTAAATTCAAGCAGTAAATTCAGATAAGCAGTATATTCAAACAAGCAGTAAATTCCTCTTTCCCTAACATGGTCCCCTCCCTTGAACCATATTTCCACATTCCTTTGGTGGTGGGCTAAAAGAGCAGATTGGAGGATGAAGATATCAGTTTCAGCCTTCTCTGAATGGTTGTATCCCCTACAGCCATCTCCCCCAATTTCCAAAGTTGTGCATAGCAGTGGCTTGGCCTCTCTGTCACACTTGTGATGGAAACAGGGAAGGTTTCATAAGATTCTGTTACACCACTCCTTGGCATATACCCAAAAGATTCTACTGTAGAGATGTTGTTCATCCATTTTTGTTGTTTCCCTTTTCACAATAGCTAAGGAATGGAAACAACCTAAATGTCACTCAACTAACAAAAAGATACATTTACACAGTGGAATTCTACTGTGTGGTAAATGGATGGAACTAGAGATTGTTGTTCTAAGTGAAGTAACTGAGACTCAGAAAAACAATACATGTATGTTCTCTCTCATTTGTGAATCTTAGCACCAAATATTTATATGTGAGTATATATCCTGATGTAACAGCAAAAGCCAGGAAAATGGAAAGAAACTGAGGAGGTAAAGGGAAAGAAAGTGCCTGAGAAAGGGGGATAGTAGGCAACATGTTACCAAGGGAGAAATGGGGGAAATCAGGATATTCAGCTGGGAAGAGAAGAGCAAAAGGTAGACAAGGAACCAGATAAAGGGGAATAAGGAACTTAAGGGAGGGGAGACAACAGGAGATAGGTATTACCAATTAGAAATGGGGATACTCTAAATGTTGAAGGAGGAGGGATAAACAAAGCTTAGGTGTTTTGAAAAACAAGAGGGAAATTTTCAAAATGCTCAGAAGCCTACTAAAAAATACTCATACAATATATGAACAGGAGGGCATGTATATACCTAAAGACCATACAACAAAAACACAGTGCCAGACAGGAGAGACCTCCCATAAAAATTGTTAGTCAAGGTAGTCAGAAGCAACCCAAAATAAAATAAGCTATTGCCACAGCCCTTGATTACCCACCAGAACGTGAAGGTAAGATCCTATTGTTTGAGACATGACATACTTCAGCCACAGGACTCGGAGTAATGGAGCAGGAACTGATCTGAAAGACTCCTACATAAAGACTACTTCACGTAGTTCTGGAGGCTACTGTGCATACTCCTAAAAGAGAAATTGCATCAGTGGTATAACCCTGCCGGGGGGTTCATACCAGCGAACCCGGGGCAGTGATGATTGGGGATGAGTAAGTGCGCTGTTCACCAGCCCACACCGCCCCCAGTACCGAGGACAATCAGATGCAATGGGGAGCCTAGTCAAGCAGGGACTCACTTATTGCAGGTGTTACAGAGCTTATGAAAGCACCTGGAAATCCCCCCTCCCCCCCAAGGGTGTATCATAAGGATGGTCACGGGCTGATCAGCAGTGCAGAAGTATTCTTCAGACTTTCAAAGCAAGTCAGGCCATGCCCCAGTAAGTTCCTCTCGGACTTCTGCAAGGTAGGGCCTTTAGATCCCCACATAACCCCAGCTTTAAAGCCCAATAACCACAACAGTTACTGGCACAACAAACTATATGAAGTAGTGGCACTTTTATCTTGAGGATAATCAGTAGTTATCTAATTGGACTTAAAACCCTTTCAATGGGGGGGAACTCATGTGTGTCACTGTAGACAAGGATCCTAGAGAAAACCCTACCTCTGTCATATCCCTAGACAAATCTAATTTCTTACTGTACAGACAAATATACCATTCACCACTTATCTAAGAAGCTTCTTTTTGCCACAGACAGAGGGTGTTACAGAATTCCACAACTGGTCACACACAGAGAATGAATGTCTGAGAGATTCCCAGCTCTAAGTTACATTATCTCCAATGGAGCTTCTACATCTAGGTTGCATGGAACATAGTGGAACAAGGGGTAGAAAGGATACAAATGCATTTCTCTTTCTCCATGCAATAGAAAAGGATGCACGCAGAAGGTCACAACAGGCAGAAGTTCAAAGAATAAGACTGCAGAAAGTGTGGCCCTGGATAGTACTCCTATATTAAATCTTGCCCACCCATGGCTCAGACCATTTCAGAACAAGGAACATATAGATTCCAAGAGCCAGGGTTGATACATGAACATAAGGAAACAGAGTCTTCCAAGCACCTGGAAATTTGTCATATGAACTTATAGCAATGAGGTCAGCATGCAGAAGACCCATACAAACTCAGTCAGACAAAAATCCAGCATAGAACTAGGATAACGGGTAATAGGCCCCAACCTTAGCAGAACAACTATTGGCAGCTGATTACTACCGGGTGACGGAGAGTTGATTGCTTTTAAAGGGGAAATTCTAGTAGGCTGCCTACATCTCAGTGGATGAACTTGTACTTAGGGCATCTGTGTACACTAACTTGAGTCAATAGGTCTTAACATATATAATAGAATGCATGAAATCCAGTGCAAGGGGCTACCAGAGATGCAGATGAGGGAGGGGTTATATCATTAAGTTGTTTTGTATGAAATGCACA
This sequence comes from Nannospalax galili, assembly GCF_000622305.1. Classification (NCBI taxonomy): domain Eukaryota; kingdom Metazoa; phylum Chordata; class Mammalia; order Rodentia; family Spalacidae; genus Nannospalax; species Nannospalax galili. The sequence goes on along the minus strand of NW_008355363.1, from coordinate 259,053 downwards.
AAAAATCAATAAAAATACACATTAATATTTTTATATATTCTATCCTCTGTAAGATACATAGTTGACAATGACTTTCTCCCATTTTGTAGGCTGTTTCATTGCTCTATTAACTGTTTTATTTGTAGTACTGAAAATTTTTATTTTCATGAGGCACCATTTTTCAATTGTTCCCACTCTTTCCTGAGTGACTAGAGTTCTATGCAGAAAGTCATCACCTATGCCAATATCCTAAAATGGTTTTCCCTTTGTTTTATTCTAGCAGTTTCAGAATTTCAGATTAAAAATGTAATTAATGAAGCCTGCAGTTTTTACTACTATGCTTATGCAGCATAACTGCAAATCAAATATGGCATTACCCCTGGCATTATTCATTTTGTTCAGGATTGTTTTGAATAAATGATGCTTTTTGTTTTGTGCTTCTACATGAATTTTAAAATTCTTTTTCTATTCTTGTGGAGTAGTACTGGACTGTTAATTGAGGTTGCATTGACTCTGTGAAATGCGTTTCATAAGATGGCCATTTTCACAATGAAAATTATTCCAACCAATAAGTATGAGGGGTCCTTATATTCTAGAGTTTCCTTCAATTTCTTCAGTGCTTTAAATTTTTCATTGTAAAGGGATTTTGCTTCCTTGGTTAGGTATATTTCTATAATTAAATTCTGAGATAATCAGCTTATAAAGCTAATGATTTTATTTTCACACATAGTTCAACAGGTTCTACTCAATGTTTGTTTTGTTCATTCCTTCAGGACTTATGGCATGACAGTACGTAATAGCAGGAATACATGATGGAGGAAAAATCACTCACCTTATGGTTGGAAATCAAAAAAGAGCACAGAGAAGACAACAGAGTCCTGAATACTCTTCAAGGCACAGCCTCATAACCTAAAGATCATACATTTGAACTTGCCTCTTAAAATTTAATTTATCTTCCAATAGTGTCAAGATGGTGACTAAGAATTTAACATATTGGCATTTGAGGAACATTTAAAATCCAAAGTAAAACATTGTGGGTGGTGATTGAATAAAAACATCTCTTGTATATTCAGGTATATGAATGCTTGGTTCCTGGTTGGTTATGCTATTTGGGGAAGTTTACTGAGAACAGGCTTTGAGATTTAATAGCCTTGCCCCACTCCTATTTTGCTCATTCTGTTTCATGTTTGTAGCTAAAGATTCAGTCTCTCAGCTCCCTGCTCTGGCCAAATGTTGCCATGCGTCACCTGCCATTATGATCTCTCCCTCTGGAACAATATGTCAAAATATACTTTCTTCCTTAATTACCCGCTTCTTATGGTATTTTAGTAAGGCAGCAAAAAAGTAACTGAAACAGCACCCTAATAATATTTGTTTGGGTAAAATTATTTTTAATTATTTTTTACTGATAGATTTATATGTTGTTTTAAAAGTTTTTGTATGAGCGGCTGGAGAGATGGCTCAATGGTTAAGAGCAGTAGCTGCTCTGGCAGAAGACCCGGGATTGGTTCACAGCACCCACATGGTGGCTAAGAATCATCCATAGCTCCAGTTCCAGGGGATCTGATGCCATTTTATGACCTCCACAGGCATTGAGGGACATGAATACACTTGCATGTACACAGGCAATACACTCATACACATAAAATAATAAAAAATAGTAATTGAAATATTTTTTAGAAAAGTTTCTTTTGAGTGCTTATAAGCAATTCCCTCATTCATTCATAGAAATAGTCGACTGAGAATATACTCTGGTGATTCTTATATTCATGATGTTTGCTTTCTCTATCAGAAAGAAAGTGGTACTTTATAAGTTGTTTCAATGTTAAATTAAAAGATAAAATCAGTATATTAAATCAGACTTCTTCTGACATAAATGGACAAAGTATAGCATCAGAAAAAAATGCTAACAGAAGACCAAAAGGTGAATATTAGTAGATGGAGCAAATTAAAAGAGATACGAAGAATGGGCTTTTGAGATGCTGTTTATTTCACTAAGGAATCAATCCATACAAGTGAACTGCATTTGGGAGAATTACACTGATGTCCAAATAAAGTCATATCAATTAAACATAAAAGAAAAAAAGGAAAATCATAGATGTAGTTAAAAGAGAAACATAGTTCATAAAACAAATATTAAAGTAAATTATTAAGAATAACACTGACATGCAGTATATTATGAACCTTTGTCACACTGTGTAATACTCATCTTCTTTGGCCTAGTTTAGTGAAATAACAGAAATGCTTTTATATTGCCTCACTTTCTTTATTGCAACCAAAAAATAACTTTCAATAAAATTGCTTTTAATTGGAAAAATATGACAAATTAGAAAAGAATTATACTTATTAAATCCTAATTGATGGAATACTGAAGGCTTGATAAGCACTACAATGATAATAAATTGACTTTATCTCAAAGGGGAAATAAGTTGTGATTTTAACTGACTTGAATGCAATTTTACTGACAGTTTACATTATAATAAAGACTTGCTTCTGAGCTATTAGGGGATTGCATTGTAAATGTTAACTAATTAAAACTCCATTAGAAACATGCAATAAAATACATCAAATTATTCTTTACCAAAACATAAAGCAACAGCAAAGATATAGAATAAGCAGTAAACTCTAGAACCTTTTGACTCAGTATGGAACTGTGGTATTCACCTGTCATATTTGCCATTAACAAAGACTTTTGGAGGTTTTATGATGGTTCCATATGTAAACATCATATTTATGAACTATTATTTTTTACCATGTTTTGTCCAAGATCAAAAATAGAAAAACAGGAAAATGCTTGAAAGTATGGAGTAACCAGTAGAAGTAGTAGATGCTATGTGATAGCAAAAATGTCCTATAAAAAAGATTTCATGTCATTTTCATCCTGAGCCACTTGCAAAGGGAGCTTACTCTACTCCTACTCTGAATGAAGGTATTTTGAAATATAAGCTGTTTGGTTGACCATTAAATTGTAAATATTTTCATCATTTAGTGATACTTTCTATTCCTTCCATTAAAAACATGAAAATATGTTTATATTTACCAGAATAAAGTGATAAACATAATTATTGCATTATTTTATAGCTTTATTTTTAATTTCTTTGCCTATTTTTTGAAATACTTTAAGGCACAAAAAGATGTGATGACTCGTTGTCATCAACAATAGGTAAGTTTACAAATATTAAACATATCACATTTGTTTAATGAAACATATCACAATGTGTTTTATGTGACGCAGAAACCTTTAGAAATATAGATAAGAAAGAATAAAAGATATCTATTTTAATAAATATTTTCAATGAAGAATGGACAACTCTGTAGAGATATGATTACATATACAGGAATTATTTAGTGGTCACAGATTAGAGGAGACAAAGAAAAGCTTAACCTGATTGTTGCTGGCTCTTGTATGTAACATTGGTCTGTCCTTTGTATGTAGGACAGTACCTCTCTGGACTGAGAGTCTTATGATCTACTCTCAAACAAGGAGGGAAGGTTAGTATAACATTTCTAGTTTTTATGGCTTACTTTGGAGAAAGAAACTTTAGTTTCTATGGCTCCCATTGGGAAGGAGAATTCTGTATCTGTAACTTGTTTAGAAAACAGTTGAACATGTTAAGAGAGAAGGGTACTTTTGAGGCTGCCTTCAAGGCCTTCAAAATACTTTCAGCTCAAAGTATTCAGCATAAAGCACCATAATTTGTGGTATCATTTTCATTATAGCCAAGAATGCCTCCATTATTTAATTTTGTACTCTGCTCAATGTATTTCAGACTTTCTGTGGAAATTCATACATGAGTCCATGAAAACTGATCCATAGAAATATATAACAAACCAAGAGATGAAAGAATTTGAATAGGGAACTGGCTACTCTATTTTTAAAAAGAGCTATTTGATCATGTGAGTTATAGTACAATTTAACACTAGTTTTCTACTTACTAATATATAACAATAGTAAAGGAGAATAAAGTTATTTATAAGCAGTTAGAATTGGTTTAAGTTATTAATTGGTAAACTATATTCAAATATTTGGTGTTGGCATTCAAGGTGCTCTGCCACAGATTCTCATGTTTTACTTGTTAAACAATAGGAGAATCTCTTTTACATACAGATTTTCTGTAGTCACTACTTCTGTGAAAGGCATCAGTGTACACTCTTCTATTTTCTCATAAGATAGGTCCCTCTTGGGCACTTTTTTAGTTTTAGAAATTTATGTATTATACATTTTATTCACTGTTAGAAAGCAATTATATTAGAAAATGTCATCAGTGATTACTATTCTCTTCATATTTCTGTTACATGGAAATATCACCATCTGAAAACCTGGTTGCCTAGGAATCCTGATTTTGAGTCAAGTCTCTAAACTGCAGCTAATGGTACCCAAGGGCAAGTCATCTACAGGCCAGCCAGCAAGTGATGAAATACCTCTCCGTAAAGAGCTGCCTCTATATAAATATGGTTCTTAAACATGGATAAAACTTATCTCAGAATTAAAGCTGGGAGTATAGAATTTTAGTATTTTTCCACAGTACAGAAAGAAACAAAACATCAGTGCCTAGATTTTATAATAATGGTAGCTCAAGTTTAACAAGCACTGAATGCAACAGTAATGGAATTTAGCAGTATCTCATTTAGCACAACAAGTATCTATTCAAGATATTTATTATTCATTTATTGAAAATAAATTTGAAAGGAGAAGACTTTGGATTTGGGTAATTTTCTTAATATTTTACTTATAATGAACCTAAAATTATCACAACATTTTCCATCTTGAACTTCTAATTGTGTGCACATAACTAATTTAAAAATCTCATAAAATGCCATGAGTCATTGTTATTTTTGTTTAAAAATGAAATCTTCTACATATTTTTGTTCTTTCAACCTATCTCAGTAAATTGTCCTCAGCTGAATTGGATAGAGTGCATCTCTTCCTGCAAACTACAAAAGCCTTTTATAAAAAGGACCAAAGATACTAAATTGAATTAGGTGGAAGATTTCTTAGCTTTGGAGTTCAAGAAATAAAATTACCAATCTGTTGAATGATATATTTCCTTTTATCACCTGACTATATAAGGCTTATGAGAGATGATATAGTTCGTAAAAATAAAAATAAGAAAGGCAAATTTTAATATTGTAAGTGGAATCATTAAAGGAAACTGTAAGACTCAAATGAAATAAAGAAGTAATAAAATATAAATAAAATCATAGACACAATCAGATATTTGAAAACATCAATGAAATAACTACTATTTAATAAAAAGCATATAAGAAAACTGTACATTTTAAGGAGATCGTTAGACCAGGAGGGGTTAAACTGGGTGGGAAATGGGAGGTCAGGGAAGAAGAGGCAGTATAAGCAGGGTAGGGATAAGTAACACTAAAGGCCTTTAGAAAAAGCCATATGGAAACCTACCATTACATAAGCTTCTTAAAGTATATACATGTACATAATGAAATGAGATTAAAAGGAGTTATCCTATAGCATGGGGGACAATGCTTTTTCTAGAAGTCATAGGCTAGTGAAAAAGAAAAACATACCTTCAATGCCAGGAGTGAACATCCTCTCTCGAAGCTGATGACCAGGGATCCCGTAGACCCTCCAACAACACTGATCAATGCTCCTGCTCTTAGTTACTCACAAGAACTGGATGGTAAGACTCTATTACTGAAGAGACTACATACATGAACTGTAGAACAAACAAGGAGAAATAAAACTAGTGCTGACTTCAGAGCATTATCTCTACTGGCTAGTGTTCATAGTGCTGGCAAGTGCAGTGGAAACCACCCGAAGGAAAAAAGGATCATTAATCTTACCCAGCTGTGAGTGCTGTGAGCTACAAAAACAACTGGTCTGGCAAGATATACCCACTGGTACAAGAGTGGCAGAAATATTATGGGAGTAACCACCCACTCTTTAATAGGATTTAAGTTCCACTTCCTAGGATGGAGCCCATTCCTGACACTGATATCAGGCTTTGGAGCCCAATGTTAAACAGGTCACAGGAAGGACATTAGGGGGAACCTAATACACTTAGTTTAGTCTTCCACTAAAAAGTGATATTAACCTGACTCTTAATGACTGACTGTTATACTCGTAGGTTAATGCATCTCTCAACTCTCGCCAGAGAGGTTTCCTTATGCAGCACATGGTTATTAACCCAGAAACCCACAATGACCAACCTGCAGATAACATGAGGCTGCATAGTGCTTATCCCTGAAAAGAACACCTATGTTAAACTTCTGCCCTCTCACCGTCCCCCAAAAAGTTTAGGTATCATTGTGGAAGAGGGGGTATAAAGATTGTGGATGACCACAAGTAAACAGTTTTCCAGGCAGTTGGTCAGTTACTTGTATGAACTCACAGTAACAGTGACAGCATGTCCAAGTCCCTTGCAAGCTCAAACAAACAAACAAACAAACAAATCCCACCATACACATCCGATAGTGAGTTACAAGCTCCTATCCCACCTAAGGAAATTGTGTCAACATATGTCTGCTGGGAGGGGCAGAGAAAGTCTCTTTGAAGCTTGGGACTCTTGGAAGGCTAACCAGTCTCCAGTGGGTGGATGGACACTGAAAGGCATTTGTGGTAAAAATTAGATTCCTCTTCTCTCTCTCTCTCTCTCTCTCTCTCTCTCTCTCTCTCTCTCTCTCTCTCTCTCTATATATATATATATATATATATATATATTAGATTGCATTAAATTTGATGGGGGGCAATAAGAGGAGGTAAAGAAGCTAATGGAGGGGATCTAAATACCATCAAATTATACTGTATGAAAATTTTAATAATTCAGTTTTAAAAAGTAAATAGTAATGAAAAGACCTTTGTGATATTATGAACATGCAGAAAAATACGGTTAATTTTGTTGGGTTTTTCTTAGAGTTTGATATCTGAAAGCTGTGTTACATAGAAATATAATTTCCCAAGGTATAACAAATAGTGTACAACAAAAAATAAAAATAAAAACATTTATAAATTTTTGTTAAAGAAAGAACATGCTCTTTTACCTTTTAATTAAACAAGATTTGTATGCTAGAAAATTAAGACTTTTCACTAATTTGCATTATTTCAATGATCAGCGTTGCTAAATTAAATCTGTAGGTTAATTTTTGGAATAAGACCTACTAAGGTGATTAAAACAATGGTCCACAGAACATATGATGACAGTATATTGAAAAAAGGCAGCTTTCAGGTGCTTATGGCAATGAATAGTAAGTGTGTGACAGTCCCTAATTCACCACCTGGCTAACACAGTCATCATTAAGCATATGAAAATTTGGTTCCAAGTATTTACATTACTCCATTTTCTGATATAATTTATTTTTCAACGTATTTTCAAAACAGTCTATCATACTAGTTTACGAACTACAAGTTGAGCTACAGAGAAAATACTCTGTAAACACATTTTCAAAGGTACCTTTAGAAAGAGAAATTCATTTATTCTAACAAATTATGATAAATATGAAAACGAATTTTAGTAAACTAATGCAGCTCTGTGAAATTCTTTATTAACTGTAAAAATGAAAGGAACAGAATCTGTCCCATAGCTTATGGAATTATCAGTTCAACATCATTCATCCACTGATAATTATCATGTCATCTTAATAAAGTATTCTAAATTTACTAGAGTGTCACATGATGGAAATTGTCAACTAATTTTATCCACATGAAAAATTATATGCTCATATTATAATGTGTATCTATAGAGTTAGATTTTTACCCCAGCTTTTATATTTAAATTGCTTTATGTTGGCAATGACAAAAACTATGATCAGCACAGCATTAATTATTCTTTTAATTATGTATAAATAGTGAGTAAAAGTGATTGTTAACAAACAGAGCATAGTATCTAGGTATTATAATGATGGCTCCTAGGTTATGCTGGAGTTATAACAAAAATAGCAGAATTAGAAAAAATACAGTGTATTTCTTTGTCTTTTAAAACTTTTCTATGATTGTATTTTCAAGTAAAATATTAATTTCTATATACATAGAAGTATAGAATTAAGTCAAGTATTTTTTAACCTTTAAAAAAATCTTCATTTTATTATTAAAATACACAGTTTCATACAAAAAAATTCATTTTCAATGCAATTGACATTAAGATGTTTGCACATGCATTTCTAAACTCTATATATCTAATTATTACTAGTGACAGTTGGTTACTTTCTGAGCTTCTAGGCATCTGAGCATGGATATAAAGTCATCAGGTAGATGTCAATGTTAATGTGTTTCACATCTACTAATTATCATTATTTTTTAATCATTATTTTTTTATTAATTTATTTTTTTACACCCACTTTCCAGATAGCACCCTCCCATAGCCTCCCTCCCCCCACTAGAGCCCTTATACTCTGATATTCCTGCTACTGTCTGCTGTGTTGTCGGCAACCCCCAGCCATTCCCCACTACTTGCCCTTGTCGTGAATCTAGTCAGCCTATCTAGAGGTCTTTGTTTTAGGAGGGTCAGCTTTTCCTCATCTAACAGTAATCAGTTGTCAATATTCCTTTGGATAAGTCAAGTATTTTTAAAAAGAAATATAAATAACTTTGTTTAATCTGCTTACTACAGCGTGTGCATTAGTATTTATTTCGAGGTTTGCTGACAGGAGTGTACAGGGAATATGTAAAGAGTTGTTTCAATTGCATTTGTAATTGCCTCAATCAGTCATTGCTAACGCAAATTTTTATTCACTGGTTGCTTCAAAAGGAAACTGAAAATGTGAACTTACTACATTTTCTATTTAATATGACTTGCTTTTTTTTTAAAGACACGTACTATGTATAGAGAGAATGCATGCAGTAGCCTAAGTCAATGATATGTTTCAATAATAACATATCAAGTATATAAAATGTTTACATAAAAATGTGCAACGCTTTAATATACAGAGAATATGTTCATATATGATGATTCATGCGTTCACATACATATAGGCTCGTAAATTGGTTATAATTTTTTTTTATACAGGCTCTCATGTAGTCCAGACTTGCTTCATGTTCCCTGTGTACTTGAGGATGACTTGATCCATCTTCTACCACTTCCTAAGTTCTGGGAATAAAGGGTTTGCCACCACTATCATAGCTCAGCCAAGCCAGCTTTTGATTTAGGACAGATATGTACATAATAACTGACATACATGCCCAGATGCTAGCCTAGTAAGTTGGTTTTATATTTTTGTTATAAGTAATTTCTTTGACAGATGCCAAGCTACTCCCTTTAGATATGTTAATGTGTACATTTTTCTTTTAAATAAATTATTTTAGAGAACAAAATCCATCTGATTGTCTGAAGTACATCACTCAACATTCTGAACTTACAGTATGCTAGTACATTTGTTAGTATATCTGCACCATATGGAAATCACTTCTTCATAAGGATAACTATAATATATTTTGTTTTATGTTATTCAAGTTTGTCATGCTGAAGATAGAAATGTGAATTAATCAAAGACTACTTTTACTCTTACTGCACTCCTTGTTATGAACTATCTCAGGAAATTCTAGAATAACTATCTTATTAGCATTATGTTCAATTTTATGAAAGGTCAGTGTGATCCTCAAGTTTATTAAAATACATGGGTTTCTTTTTTTAAATGTTGTAATGCTAACAAAATTTCAAAGTACACCAAAGGACTGAACTTTCATTTTATCAAATAAAAATGTATCAAATGATCTCATCAAAGAGGATAAAGAAACTAGCTCTCTACTGGGGAGCTAACTCAGTTGATAAAGGCTTGTGGTATAGACACAAGGACCTGAATTTGATTCCTAGAACCCATGTTAAAAAATGGACATTTCCTGAGAACAGCACCCTAGGTTGTCCTCTTGCCTCTAATTGAACATGTACTTGCGCATGCAGGAATCCATATATACAGTCACACAGAGAGAGGGAAAGGAAAAAGAAACCGGATCAGTGTCTGACAGTACCTGTTCAAAGGTTACTTCCATTCCCAAGTTTTCCCTGATTCTCTTATGTAAAAATTAAATTGTCACAAAGTTACATCAAATTTGTTTTCAAAGTGAGTTCCTACATACTTTCTTTGTAACAGGAATCAGCACTCTCAAGTCAGGCACCAGGGACTGAGTGGAGAAATCATGAGCTTTATTCCTTCCAGCAGTCTCAGGGGAGTAAGCTCCAAAGCCTGAGTATCAGGCCTCAGCTTTGGACAGTAATTATAGACACTCCAATGTCATTCCAGGCCCAATCTGTTATTGATGGGTTTGAATTCCTGCCTGCATGGCTGTAGGCCAGGTAATAGACATACAGGGACATTCTAGCCTATATGACCAAGGACAATAAACCAGAGTTTTACACAGTAAGCATATTCATAAATGCAGAAGCAAAGTCTGAAAAAGCAGCTGTTTCCTTACGTAAGCAAGGGCTGTTTCTCAATGAGCTCTGGATTTTCCGTAATTAATTTTAGTTGTTCCCTTCATTTCCCCCTTTTCATTCCTTCTTAATTTTTCTAAAGGGCATCATTTTATTCTCTCTCAGGTATAGCCCTTCATAGTCCTGTAGAAGCATCTGGAACTTCATGCTCTCCAGAACAGAGGAAACAAAATTGGTTAATATGTTAAGGAATTAGTGGTTGAGAGGAGTGCAAGAAGGAGCATGAGGAGAGGGCCACCTAATTGGAGAAGTCAGGATGCACAACTACAGGTATTTTTCAGATCTCTAAGAATCAGCTAATTCCTGTCTTACTTTGCATTCATTTTTTAGCTGTTGGACATTATTCCTGATGAATCATGGCTTTTTCACATAGAAACAGCGTTCTCCATTTAAAAAGGACAGAGAGTTTGTTAGACCCTCCACAGGCTGTCCCCACCCCTGTCTTGCCCTTGGCTCCCTCATGATATGCTTGTAACATACCTACCTTGACAAGTATCTATACAGCACTCATCAAAGAAGCTTCTTTTTGCAACAGATGGAAGCTATTACAGACTTCCACCACTGGTCACACACAGGCAATATATGTCTAAGAAGTACCCAGCCCTAACCAACACAACTGAAGTGGAATCTCTACACCTACGGCTCATGTAACATAGCAGAACAGGAAGGAGAGAGAATGCTAATACACCCTTCAACTCTCACCAGCAAAGACTCCTCATACAACAGAGTGTGATGCACAAAGAAGATTGTAACTGGCCACATTTTAGAGACTAAGAGACTGAACAGTGCATGTACCTGTATAGAACTCCTGTATTAAACCTCACCCACCCATGGCACAGGGACCACTGGAAGAGTGGGCAGAAAGACAGTAGCAGCCAGGGTTGGTGCATAAACATAAGGAAACTGAGGCATTCAGGCCTCTGGGAACTTGTTCATATGAATTGCAGCAATGGTGACAGCATGCACAAGACCCACGCAGACTCAATCAGACAAAATCATAGTATAGAAGTGGGAAAATGGGCATTAGGCCCTAACTTAGACAATGAACTATTGGAAACTGATAACTTCTGGGTGAGGGAAAGTGGGTCTTCTTTAGAAGAGTGACTCTAGATAAACTGACTAGACTTCAGTGATTGAACTTGTACCAAGGGACATCTGGGTGCCCAAACTTGACTCAATGGGCCTTAACATATACGACAGAATGCATGTAATCCTGTGTGGGGTATTGAAGGTGCAGATGGGAAAGGGTATCTAAATTTGATTAAGATTTATTATTTGAAATGCACAAAATCTCGTTTAAAATAGTGGGGGGATTAGTGGAGGGGAAGTACAACAAAAATATACTGACTTCTGTAGCTTCACATTATTTCCTGATATTTAGCTTCATGAACCATTGCTATTTCAACTTAAAAGAAGAGACAGAGTCCTCACTTTTCATCATTCAGCAGATCTAGTCCCCTCCTGTTATGTAGGACCACTGCTGCTAAGGAATCTAATTGATCTTGCAAGGCTACTAAAGATTTGGCAATTCTATGTCATCTAAGTCCTTGGATAATTGGTGATAAAAGGCAGCCAATGAGGCAATTCTTCCTCTTTCAGTACCCACAGGAGTCATTATTCAAAATCCAATTAGCAGAGGTATGAATTGGATGACTCTCTTAAATCATGAAGATACTGCCAAGGGTGTGGTGAGAATTTTTTTATTGTTAGTGACAATGTCCATTTGGGGAGTAAGAAAAGTCAGCATTCATATACCTTTCCAATTACTGAGTAGACATATGTAGTCATTTTCTCAACATATGAAGAAAAGGCCTGTTGGGGGCCATACCAGATGTCATCGGTGGAAGACTGATGCTTGAAGATATAGAGGGAGGGAAGTATTTTGTTTCATTGGTCTTCATACAGATCACCTACTGTCTGGGCCATAACACGAGGGGACCTTTTGAGACAGCTCAATTATCCTTATAACAGGTTTGAACATAGATGAATCTGGCAGGAACTTCATCAGGGTCACATTTTTCAGTAGTGCCAGTGTGACCAAATATTGGGGAGCTTCCAGGGATAAGCAAAGTCAGCAATCTCTTGCTTTCCAGTGGTTAGTATCACTGAAAAGGTGATGAGTTGATACCAGAGAGAGTCTAAATCATGGGCTTTACCTGATTTGGGTCTGGGGATAAGATAATGCTTTGGGTCAATTCTCCAACAGTCAGGGCCTGAAACACTACGGTATGTCTGGTCTGGAAATTCCCAGTAATGCTGAATTTTTATTTTTCCTGTCCAGTATATCCCCTATTCTTGTAACAGAAAAGATCTCTTCTGCTTTGTAACATCTGTTTGGCATACTGGGGTAGCTGGTGGTAAAGAGGCATGGAGGTAATGCCATCATCATTCTCCTTAGGTTTGAGGGAACAATAGCAGGGGGTGGCTATCGTAGGTTTAGGAAGAGGGTTAGCAGGAGGAATAGCAGGATAACAGATATAACATTCCAAACCCGGACCCTGTTACACAGGTCTGTCCTTCATGACAACAATAGGAGGAGTTCTATTTGAGACATTCATCAACTGGGTTATTCCAAGAGAGGAGGTGATACTGCTGACAAATGCATGGTGGTTAGAGGTTGTACCGCAGTCTCATAGGGTTTATTAAGGTGCAGGCTGTTATAAAATGCAGAAGACCCCTCTGAAACAGCCTCTTATACCTATGTAGAATATGCTTACTGCAACTCTGTTTGATCAGTCCCAGTCATCTCCGATGTTTTTGCCCGACTTATGAAGAACAACAAAATCAGTAATATTATTATTCCCAGTTAAACAAGATAGCATCATGACCATAATTACCTGAAGTCCCCTACTGAATTCTTCAGTCTCTGAATAAGGCTAACAGTCAGCCAACTGACCTGAGCATCCTGTCTAGACTGCCGCTGTGTGTATAACTTCTATCTTTGTTACAACCACATATCCTGTCAGATTTGTTGCCTGATAAGTGGCTAGAACTTTTTTGATGAAAAGAGTTTGGTATGTTGCAAGTCCAGAGTCAAATCAGCTTAAGTCATTTTTAGTGGGAATGGGCTCTTGAGAAACAGAGCCAGGGCATGGACCTAGGAACATAGAAAGAAACCCCAGAGCTACTTGGGGTGGAGAAAAGTGAGTGACTGCCTGGGGTTGGAGCCTCCCACCCTAAGAATTAGTAGAGAGAGGGGGCAGATAGAAGAAGTTTGCAAAGAGAAGGAGCCACCATTAGCCCAGAGCAACAAAGAGGAAAGTGGCAGGATCAGGAGCAAGAAGTTTTGCTGCCAATAACTGTCAGCGTTTGTTTGTGATCCCAAATAGCAGAATTAACCTGGATGAAGAGGCAGCGAGGAAGGGGCATGGAAGTTGGGGGTTTGAGTGGTTCCCTATCTGCATTCTTATTGAGGAGAAATATGGAGGTGGTGTTTAGGGGTGGAATACAAATTGAGACTTTAAACTTAGTTAACAAGTCTCAGCCTAAAAGAGGCAAGGGGCATTCTGGAATGACTAAAAAATTATGTGAGAGTAAGATTGCCTAATTGGAAAAGGACAGGAGGGCTGGATCTAGGGTTTAGGAGGACTCTGGAGATTCCTATAATTGTGATGGAAGAAGATTATGTTAAAACTTTCCACTGTGTGAGGAAAGCCTGCAATGCCCTAGCGTCTAGCACGAAAGAGACCACACACCCAGCCACTGTCCCAAGCAATAAGAGTTCAGTTCAGCATCTCAGTCGGGTAAAGGCCCAATTGGGGGTCATGAACCTGGGCCCCTTCATTGATGAAACTGTTGACTAGGGTTACAAGGGAATGGTTGCTGGAGGGTGTACTGGAGCATCTCTGCCTGCATTCCATCTTCCAGTTCCCTATTGTCCACAGATTGGACAGGCCTTAGTGGTGGGTGAGGGATTAGACAAGACTTTAACCCAATCACCAATTTCCCATTTGGTGGCATATGAAGGGGGAGGGAATCCCCAAGGTAATAGGTAAAAAGTTGGCGGAGGTTGAGCGAATGGATGATGAGGCACTGAGTCACAGCTAAAAATCCATCAAAATAGGGTTTATTAGCAAAGGAACACATGGGACAGATTCCCTTCTGGACAGGGAAAATGTCTGCCTGGGTCTTGAGCTGGGGTATTTTTAAAAGGGAGGCTTCTGCTTCCTGCAGAAGGTGGGAAGATGTATGGCCAAACAGTGGAGAAAAGTCTGCTTCTCTTGACTTCAAAGGCCAAGGTAGGTGCTTATCAGCTAGGTTCCCTTTTATCAGGAGCATGAGAAGTCCTTGGGATCCTTTTGGTGAGGGGGCAAGGCTATCTGAACCTTAACACAAGGAGACGTCTTTGTGGTGAATGGTGATGTGGCCACAGAGCAATCCTTTTAATCAGAGACCAAAAGCTGAGATGGTGGTTTTGGAGAATTCAGGAGAACATAGGGAAGGGGTTCATCAGTGAGGCAGAAGTCAGAAAAAGTGAAAGGGAGAGGCAGAGTGGAGGATTTTTCCCTGGTCTGCCCATGTTGAGCAGAGGGCTGCAGTAGAAGGAGCTGATAAGCAGAGCAGGATGGGGAGTGCTTGGAGGTAAAGAAAACCTAGATGTAGGGGACCTTGGACCAATTACTGTTTCCTTGGGTGTAATTATCCAAATCTGCTAGAATATGAAAATCAAATATGCCCAATTCACACCATCTATGACCTTTGAAGCCAGATTTATGTTGACAGTTGAAGGAGAATGGTGCCAGTGCCAGCCAGCCAAAACGGACAGTACCTGAAAGGGGGAGTGAGGATTGATAGGAAAAAAAGAGACAGAAAAGACGCTTCTTGGGAGGGCTCACAGTGAATACTGCCAGCCTCAATTTATTTCAGTACTGTCTTTTTATACAGAAGAACTCAATTAGTTACAATTGCTATATTTCCCCACCTGTATCTGAGGTCAGGGAGCGGTCAGATCAAAGCCTTCTTGGATCCTTTGGTTTACCACTAATGCCTCAAGGTCAGGTATTGTGAGGCTCTCCAGAAAACTCCTTCCTCCTGAATGGGCAGGTTAAGTACTGGTTTGCATGACACAAACTCAGTAAACAAGGCTGCCAACAGCTCAATGATTAG
>NW_008355363.1:241983-243199 GCF_000622305.1 Nannospalax galili | reverse complement strand
TGGGAGAAAATTTTTGTTTTTTCTATTATCTCTTGGCAATAACACGTTGACATTGGTACAATATCCACTTTTTCCCACAAGCACACAGTCATCTACTTGTACACACCCAGACTTATTTTTAACAAAACAAATAGGCAACCCACTTCCCAATCCAAAATAATCATCAGGTGTTTTGAAGCAGGCTGAGCAATTAACCAAGAGTCATTCACAGTCACTACTATCTCTTTTTCTCCCATATCATGGAGTGCAATGTTGTGGATCAGGAACGTAAGTCCAGTATAATTCAGCCACGATGACTTGCAGGAACATCATCATCAGGCGCGTCTGTCTCCTCATCATTCTTTTCTGCTTCTTTTTTCTTTGGCACTCGTCCAGTGAACCTCACCAGCCTTTCTGGCAGCCACCTGGCTCCATCAGCGTCCTGTGGAAAAACACAAACATGCCCTCTTCCCCATATCAATAAAGGGTCGGGGCCATTCCATTGTCCAGTTAAAGGGCCCTTCCACCTGACTTGGGCGTAGGTATCCTGTGACTAAGGATGACACATTCTATCTGCCGCAGAGCGGTCATTTTTATCCAAATTCAAAAAGTTTAAAAGATTACTTGGTGACTGGGGATATAACTCCCCATTTTTTATTTTTTTGTATCCCCTTTTTGTGCAGTAGCCATAATGAAGCCAGAAAATGTATCTATTGTAACATGTACATACCTTTGTTTGCCAAAATCTGGAACATGAGTAATGTCCATTTGCCACAGTTGGTTAGGCTTCAGCCCTCTAGGATTAACCCCATAATGAGGAACAATTTGTGATTGAGGACAAGATGAGCATTGTCGCACAATTTGTCTTGCAGCTTCCCTAGTAATATGAAATTGTTTTCTCAAACTTTGGCTATTTTGGTGATGAATGGCATGAGAATTTGTAGCTTGCTTTACCTGAGTCAGTCCTATAAGCTGAGTGGCTATATCTGCCAAGGCATTCCCCAAAGCTAATGGTCCAGGAAGACCACTGTGTGCCCTTAGATGTCCTATATAGCAAGGGTATTTTCTAGATTTAATACTATTTTGCGCTTGTCTTAACAGCAAACAAATTTGAACATTCCCCGTTTCAATAAAAGGCACTGTTTCAATTTCCTGTAGAGCTCAAGCTACATAATGACTATCTGTATAGAGATTGAAGGGTGTTGAGGTCAGAAGCTGGAACACTGCAGCTACAGCA